>NC_083587.1:16750499-17037999 GCF_027579695.1 Neoarius graeffei
TGTAGAACAGGATAAAGCGGCTAGAGATAATGAGATGAGATGAGATTTTCCTATTTGTTTTTGTTATTTTATACGCCATGATTTTTCTCCTTTTGTCTTTCTGCTTTTCAGAGTTTCTTTCTTTCTTTCTTTCTTTCTTTCTATATTTAATTATATCTATCTATCTATATATCTATCTATCTGTTGTATGGTGAAGTTTTCTGTAAAGTGATGGAAGGAGTCTCCAGTGTCAGCAGCACCCTGTGGTAAAGTTTTAATGTTCAGTCGCTGGATATTTTCAGAGTTTACTTTGCTATATTTGTTTAGATATCCTTCTCTTGATATTTATCTGCTTAAATTCAGTTTAATCTGCACATCCTGTAGCATCAGTCATTAGCCTGGTAAATAACACAGGCATAGATCCTTTCGGCTCAGAGACGTGCTCCATGCTCTTTTTTTATCATATCCGTCCCTCATGGTTTGCTTTACGCGTACGTCCCGATCCATACCGAGTTACTCATCATTGCACTTGGTGAATATGGAATAGCTTTGATGACATCATTTGCTCTATAATGTCTCTCTTTAAGCAGGGGTAATTCTGTTTCTTTCCTGCACACGCAGCATCTCTAAGAGGCTTATTACCCTGCCAGAAAGACACAATTCTGAACGGTCGCTCCATCTGAAGCTGTTCAGACCCGGCTGTTGAATGGAAACATCTAGAATAACATGAGGACACAAAACGAACTGTCAGGACTCCTGAATTAGAGATTTGGGTTGTTTCCCGATACTGTACACTCCTCCATATCCAGTTCCCCTGCTCATGGAGGGAGGGAGGGAATAAAATACTCCGTTTGGTTCTGTGAGAGGAAAATGGACTGACTGTCACCACAACGACGGATTATTTTCCGAGAACAGCTTGTGTTTTATTCCTCTTAAAGTGCTGATGACACGTTTTTGACATCTTTGGCGATGTTTTATAACATAAAAAGTAATTCCCGATGATCCATATATTAATTCACGAAGGCGCCTATTTTACAAGTTATGATAAAAAACGCGGCTATTTGGGCAAATTTGACAGGGCTGCAGCACCCAGGAGACGAAAGAGGGGGAGGAGCTATATGACGTCAGCGAAAGAACCTTCCTCCTAACTTACCAGTTTGTTGCTGATGCGACAGGTGTTCAGTTTATCATTATTAGTATTTTTATTAGACATTATTATATATATACAGTGGTGCTTGAAAGTTTGTGAACCCTTTAGAATTTTCTATATTTCTGAACAAATATGACCTAAAACATCATCAGATTTTCACACAAGTCCTAAAAGTAGATAAAGAGAACCCAGTTAAACAAATGAGACAAAAATATTATACTTGGTCATTTATTTATTGAGGAAAATGATCCAATATTACATATGTGTGAGTGGCAAAAGTATGTGAACCTCTCAGATTAGCAGTTAATTTGAAGGTGAAATTAGAGTCAGGTGTTTTCAATCAATTGGGATGGCAATCAGGTGTGAGTGGGCACCCTGTTTTATTTAAAGAACCAGGATCTATCAAAGTCTGATCTTCACAACACATGTTTGTGGAAATGTATCATGGCACGAACAAAGGAGGTTTCTGAGGACCTCAGAAAAAGCGTTGTTGATGCTCATCAGGCTGGAAAAGGTTGCAAAACCATCTGTAAAGAGTTTGGACTCCACCAATCCACAGTCAGACAGATTGTGTACAAATGGAGGAAATTCAAGACCATTGTTACCCTCCCCAGGAGTGGTCGACCAACAACGATCACTCCAAGAGTAAGGCGTGTAATAGTCGGCGGGGTCACAAAGGACCCCAGGGTAACTTCTAAGCAACTGAAGGCCTCTCTCACATTGGCTAATGTTAATGTTCATGAGTCCACCATCAGGAGAACACTGAACAACAGTGGTCTGCATGGCAGAGTTGCAAGGAGAAAGCCACTGCTCTCCAAAAAGAACATTGCTGCTTGTCTGCAGTTTGCTAAAGATCATGTGGACAAGCCAGAAGGCTATTGGAAAAATGTTCTGTGGATGGATGAGACCAAAATAGAATTTTGGTTTAAATGAGAAGCATTATGTTTGCAGAAAGGAAACCACTGCATTACAGCATAAGAACCTTATCCCAGCTGTGAAACATGGTGGTGGTAGTATCATGGTTTGGGCCTGTTTTGCTGCATCTGGGCCAGGACAGCTTGCCATCATTGATGGAACAATGAATTCTGAATTATACCAGCAAATTCTAAAGGAAAATGTCAGGACATCTGTCCATGAACTGAATCTCAAGAGAAGGTGGGTCATGCAGCAAGACAACGACCCTAAGCACACAAGTCGTTCTACCAAAGAATGGTTAAAGAAGAATAAAGTTAATGTTTTGGAATGGCCAAGTCAAAGTCCTGACCTTAATCCAATCCAAATGTTGTGGAAGGACCTGAAGTGAGCAGTTCATGTGAGGAAACCCACCAACATCCCAGAGTTGAAGCTGTTTTGTTCAGAGGAATGGGCTAAAATTCCTCCAGGCTGGTGTGCAGGACTGATCAGCAGTTACCGGAAACGTTTAGTTGCAGTTATTGCTGCACAAGGGGGTCACACCAGATACTGAAAGCAAAGGTTCACATACTTTTTCCACTCACAGATATGTAATATTGGGTCATTTTCCTCAAAAAATAAATGACCAAGTATAATATTTTTGTCTCATTTGTTTAACTGGGTTCTCTTTATCTACTTTTCAGACTTGTGTGAAAATCTGATGATGTTTTAGGTCATATTTATGCAGAAATATAGAAAATTCTAAAGGGTTCACAAACTTTCAAGCACCACTGTATATAATATATATATATATATATATATATATATATATATATATATATATATATATATATATAGTTATTATGCCTTCGCGTTCTGTTGCCGGCTTTTGCTCCAAAACCCACAAGGATGGGGTAAGTTTATTCAAGCTTCCCAGAGATCCTGAGCTGCATGCGAAGTGGGTGAAGCAAGTCAGGCGCACTCGTGACAAGTGGGAGCCCTCACCAACATCCGTCCTGTGCTCTGAACACTTCGATTTGGATTGTTTTGACACCCTTCCCAGCTTAAAAGAATCTCTTGGGTGTTCAGTTCAGCACAAACGTGTGTTACTACCATCAGCAGTGCCTGCACAGTGTTGCCAGATTGGGAGGTTTCCCGTCCAGTTGGGCGGTTTCAAATGCATTTTAGTGGGTTTTGAACATATTTTGGGCTGGAAAACGTCAGCAGTATCTGTTGCCAGATACTACTGAAGTTTTCCAGCCCAAAATATGTTCAAAACCCACCAAAATGCACTTGAAACCGCCCAACTGGGCGGGAAACCTCCCAATCTGGCAACACTGCCAGTATTCCGGAGGGGGTCTACTAGTAGCTATGCCGGATCCAAAGACAGTCCTCCTGTCAGAACATGTGTTGTGAAACAACATAAGATAAAGTTACGTAGAGCTATAGATTCTACATGATTATCATAAATGTAATCATAAAGTCGGCGTGATATCAGTCATGTATTTGCTTGTGAAAGCTTGCGGCTTTCATGTAACTGCCGCCTAGCAACGAGAGGCAAAGGGTAAAGAGGGTAGGCTATCATAGATTCTATTCGGAAGAGATCAACACAATTCTAGACTCCCAGAAGAGGAAGAGCTAGCACTAGAGAGTTCACCGGCGTTTTCATGCGCCATTTCCATTGAGTAGAACCAGAGTAGAACAGCCAGTGAACCGCAGCGTGTTCTTCCACTGACGTCACAACATGGCCGCGAGCCATGGACCCAGTTTTCTTGCGCTGTGCAATTAAAAGTTGGATATTCGCATAACAACAGCTTCTTTTCACGTAATTATAACAGAAATCTAACATGTTTGCCATGTTGTATAGTTTATTTAAGAAATTGCATAGTCATGTTCGTGTCATCAGACCTTTAAACCACAGCAATACGCCAACGATTATGATTTTACATTCATTAAAGAATGACGTGATGTACTTTGACATAAAAACAAAACGCAGCTTGTCACGTTACACAGAAACTACGAATCGTAAACTCTTCTGTTCTCACAGCTTCACCTCTGACTGTTACAAAGTGCTGACCCTGGAGACTCCATCCGTAAATAAGGACTTAAATAAACGTCTTCCTACAGAAACTTTCAACAATTACACGCTGTCCAAGTCTCTATGAGCTGTTACTATAGAAACAATAACGTTTCATAACAACTGTGTTTATACAATTATTATCAGAAATTAGTATAAATACGCAGGTGATTATAGAAAATTGCACGTACTGACTGGTCGAGAAATTCAGACTATTTCTCAATAATCATCGTGAGTGACTCGGCAAAATGGCTTCCAATCGCTTTGGCACCGTAAGTGAGGAAGAATTACAGATGATGAAAGAAAATGCTGTTCCTAAAAGCACTAAAAATGCTCCGAAGTTTGGTCTAAAACTATTCAAAGGTAAGGTGGAGCTGGGATTTATTTTACAGATTTCAAAACAAAGGGTTTGATGTGACTCGGAGTAGATAAGTGACACGAGTCTGTGCCGCAATGTCATTACATTTACATACCGCTTTTGAATATTGAAATAAATTATTTTTTAAATATGATTTTTTAAAATAATTACCTGTGTATTTATACTAAAACAATTATCCACCTCAGGCTCAGTGAATATCAGTGAATAAAAACCTCGACTTTGTCTCAATTATTATTCACTTCACCTTTGGTGAATAAGTGTTAATTAATCAATATCTTCTGACCAATCAGAATTAAGAATTCAGCATTGCTAACAGTTGGTAAGTTCTCACAGTCTTACAATGTACACAAGTTCTGAGGTTAAAAATTTAACTTGATATTTTTTATATTTTATACGTGTATATTTTTTAAAATGATATTTGTAATTTTACAGTATATCACACACAATGTTTTAGATTATACCCATTTTTAATCTCCCCTTGTCCTAAAGAGACAAGAATTTATCAAAATAAGGTCTACGTTGTCATCTTATATTTTGTTACGAGTGTGAAAATGATCAAACTGATGCTGGAAATATTATTGTTGTTTGTTGATATTGTTGCATTACACAATATGAAACAGGTTATATGTCTGAAATTATCTGTATTTATTTAAACCCTAACCTTCAGATCTTCCATCCATCCATCCATTATCTGTAGCCGCTTTATCCTGTTCTACAGGGTCGCAGGCAAGCTGGAGCCTATCCCAGCTGACTACGGGCGAAAGGCGGGGTACACCCTGGACAAGTCGCCAGGTCATCACAGGGCTGACACATAGACACAGACAACCATTCACACTCACATTCACACCTACGCTCAATTTAGAGTCACCAGTTAACCTAACCTGCATGTCTTTGGACTGTGGGGGAAACCGGAGCACCCGGAGGAAACCCACGCGGACATGGGGAGAACATGCAAACTCTGCACAGAAAGGCCCTCGCCGGCCACAGGGCTCAAACCCAGGACCTTCTTGCTGTGAGGCAACAGTGCTAACCAATACATCACTCAGTGCGTTTACATGCACATAGAGAAAATCAAATTTCTGCTGTAGCTCGACTGAAATCGAAGTTCTAAATGTCATGGAAACACCTTAGCTCGGCTGAAATCAAAACGAACTGGATTTCTCGTAATCGAGCTACACAACCTAGATTATGCGATTGTAGCCGAGCTACTTAGTGCATGTAACCCTATCGAGCTACGTAGTCGAGCTAATTACTTCCCTTCCGGAAGTGACGAGTGACGAGACCACAAGTGGGAAACACAACAGACTCGGTCGGCATGACAACAGTGGTAGTAGCGAGCAGCAGAAGAGGTCAGGAAGAACAAGGAGACAAAAAAACAAAAACAATTGAACTTTTTGTGTGTTTATTAAGACATAAGTTAAATTGTAAGCAAAAAATGGACTTTAGAAAAATATACAATTGTGCAAAATAAGTTGTCTTACAAAACAGTGGTCTGCGCAGGACAGTTTGTAGCCAACAGGTGGCAATGACATGTGGTGTAAATGTAAAGTGGAAATCACTCCTCTTCTTCATGACGACAACCGGAAGTGTACCAACACGATGGAGCGTGTAGCGCCACCTGTGGCTCGGGTCCATAATGTACCTCACACAATAGCTCGATTTCCTTGTGTGCATGTAGGATTGGCTTTCTCTGGCACCCCTGCTGGGACCCTTAGCTCGATTACCGACAGTAGCTCGATTTGGATGTGCATGTAAACGCACTGACTGTGCCGCTCAGGTCTTTCATGAATTTTAGATATTTTTTAAAGACTATTGCAAATAAATGAATCCTAACTCAATTTTTATTCCTGTCCCATTGATATATAGTGTACTGGAAGGTTTCCAAGACAACAGTGAGTTATATACGAGTGATATTTACCATGTCTGAAATTGCTCACTCGTTCACTACTCTCTACTCACTATATAGGGAATTACTCTATAGAGGACTATATTATATATCATATTATACTGAGTGCATTTCCCACATTCATAAATACAAAGTACTTTGTGTCTGCTGCATCTTTCAGTTTATTTTAAATCAAGGCTGAATACTTTCTTTCTTTGCCGCTGCCTTTTATTAAATCAAATTTCAGACTTTTAATTTGATTTCTTTCAGCGTGACCGCAATGCATGATGAGATATATCGCTTGCTTAGTGAGCATTGGTTGTACACTACTTTTCGTGATGCATTGTGGGATACTTTGAGTGCACTATATAGGGTGTAAATAATCCTCACTATCATTTCGGACAGCACTACAAAATGGCATCCTCACTATATAGTGCCCTATACAGTGAGTAAGGAGTGATTTCAGACATAGGCTTATTTTACTCTTATTCAGACACCATTAACGTGACTGTCCATTTTTTTTTAAATAAAAAATAACGTCATTAGCCGTACGCATGGCCACAGCCAGATTTTCACCGTTTAACAGACAGAATTTCATCAGTCCTGCTGCAGGCAGCTGAATTGCAGTGCAGGAGCATTCAACACTCCCCCCATTATCCAATTTGAATAATAAAGTGTAGGCATTTGGCCGAGAGCGATGGAACGGCGGGGAGCTGAAAATACAGAACTAACACACGACTTCGGCTTAATGTCCTCACACACAGTCAGCGTTTAGAGACAAGAGCAGAGCAACGGGGAAACACGCGGCTCACGGCCCACTGAGAGAGCAGATGTTCTGGGGAAACACGCCATGTTGAACACACACACACACACACACACACAGTCTGGGATAAGGGCACGCAGGGTGAGGATCAGTTTAAATGATGGAAATGCTTAATGGAGATATCAGACCATACAGGGTGAAATTCATGACCTTTCGGCTTCCATCTTTGTTACACGTACGTTTCTGGACTAACTTACATGTTAATTTATATATGCGTAATCCAACAAGAAGCATCAAAATTTTTTGATTTGGAACTTGAATCGACGTTGATATCATGGCATTGTTTACATCAAGGTCTTGCGTCAACATTGATAATAATATCATTAATTATTAGCTCATCCAGCCGACAGGTGATGAGTTTTATGCCATCATGTGCTGTCCGTCGAACATCGTCGTCATCCACCTTTCACGAAATTCGCTTCTTCTCTCTCAATTCTTTCCCGATTTTTATTCTTTTTAGCAGGAAGGCAGGTCTGCCAGGCATGCATATAGCTTCTACCCAAATTTGCTTAATTACAATTATTAATGATGTTATGGACTAATTAAGCCTTAATGAGCAATTAAAAGAAAAAAAATTGCTTCTTCTTGGTAAAATCCTCGCTGTTTTGTATTCTTTCTGGCGAATAGGTCAGTATTCCTAGGGTGAATATCGCTTCTACAGTGGTGCTTGAAAGTTTGTGAACCCTTTAGAATTTTCTATATTTCTGCATAAATATGACCTAAAACATCATCAGATTTTCACACAAGTCCTAAAAGTAGATAAACAGAACCCAGTTAAACAAATGAGACAAAAATATTATACTTGGTCATTTATTTATTGAGGAAAATGATCCGATATTACATATCTGTGAGTGGCAAAAGTATGTGAACCTCTAGGATTAGCAGTCAATTTGAAGGTGAAATTAGAGTCAGGTGTTTTCAATCAATGGGATGACAATCAGGTGTGAGTGGGCACCCTGTTTTATTTAAAGAACAGGGATCTATCAAAGTCTGATCTTCAAAACACATGTTTGTGGAAATGTATCATGGCACAAACAAAGGAGATTTCTGAGGACCTCAGAAAAAGCATTCTTGATGCTCATCAGGCTGGAAAAGGTTACAAAACCATCTGTAAAGAGTTTGGACTCCACCAATCCACAGTCAGACAGATTGTATACAAATGGAGGAAATTCAAGTCCATTGTTACCCTCCCTAGGAGTGGACGACCAACAAAGATCACTCCAAGAGTAAGGCGTGTAATAGTCGGCGAGGTCACAAAGGACCCCGGGGTAACTTCTAAGCAACTGAAGGCCTCTCTCACATTAACTAATGTTCATGTTCATGAGTCCACCACCAGGAGAACACTGAACAACAATGGTGTGCATGACAGAGTTGCAAGGAGAAAGCCACTGCTCTCCAAAAAGAACATTGCTGCTCATCTGCAGTTTGCTAAAGAGCACGTGGACAAGCCAGAAGGCTATTGGAACAATGTTTTGTGGACGGAGGAGACCAAAATAGAACTTTTGGTTTAAATGAGAAGCGTTATGTTTGGAGAAAGGAAAACACTGCATTCCAGCATAAGAACCTTATCCCATCTGTGAAACATGGTGGTGGTAGTATCATGGGTTGGGCCTGTTTTGCTGCATCTGGGCCAGGATGGCTTGCCATCATTGATGGAACAATGAATTCTGAATTATACCAGCGAATTCTAAAGGAAAATGTCAGGACATCTGTCCATGAACTGAATCTCAAGAGAAGATGGGTCATGCAGCAAGACAACGACCCTAAGCACACAAGTCATTCTACCAAAGAATGGTTAAAGAAGAATAAAGTTAATGTTTTGGAATGGCCAAGTCAAAGTCCTGACCTTAATCCAATGGAAATGTTGTGGAAGGACCTGAAGCGATCAGTTCATATGAGGAAACCCACCAACATCCCAGAGTTGAAGCTGTTCTGTATGGAGGAATGGGCTAAAATTCCTCCAAGCCGGTGTGCAGGACTGATCAACAGTTACCGCAAACATTTAGTTGCAGTTATTGCTGCACAAGGGGGTCACACCAGATACTGAAAGCAAAGGTTCACATACTTTTGCCACTCACAGATATGTAATATCGGATCATTTTCCTCAATAAATAAATGACCAAGTATAATATTTTTGTCTCATTTGTTTAACTGGGTTCTGTTTATCTACTTTTCGGACTTGTGTGAAAATCTGATGATGTTTTAGGTCATATTTATGCAGAAATATAGAAAATTCTAAAGGGTTCACAAACTTTCAAGCACCACTGTATATAGTGTGTATAGCTTGCAACATTTATTGCACAAGGTGGCCCACTTTAGGTCGTTCCTTCTGGACTAGACGGGGCCGGAGTGAGCTATGCCATCAGTGATGGTCTAGTTACATTTTAACATATAAATGTAGCTTTATTTAAGTAGTCTTATGATCAAAATATAATAAAATGCTAATAGAATAATAATAACGGCAATAATAATTTAAATGATTTCAGTTAGAAATTTCTTTTCTATGTCGTTGAAGACATTCTGTCAATTCAACGTAAAGATCTGGTTAAAATTTTGGTCAAAGTGCAGTTTAGGATTCCACAATAAGCACTGACTGACATTCAGTGTTTTTAAGCTCTTTTTTAAAAATCTTTTGACCACTCAGTTCATGTGTTAGACAGCAAACAAGAAAAAACAAACATTAAGGATAAAGCGTCAGCAAAAAATTAGCCTTGTTAGTGAATGAATACGAGGAGATTGATGAAAAATATTTAATCACCAACTTTCCAGTGTTGCTGTAACTAAAAATAATTGCATATGTGTATTTTTCTTACCGGAGTTTCTTTCTGCCCACAAAGTTACAGCGACGTTAAACAACCTCATCATCGCTGGAGTTACACCAATCTATATTTTATTGAGAATTATAACTACAACCCCGATTCCCAAAAAGTTGGGACAAAGTACAAATTGTAAATAAAAACGGAATGCAATAATTTACAAATCTCAAAAACTAATATTGTATTCACAATAGAACATAGACAACATATCAAATGTCGAAAGTGAGACATTTTGAAATTTCATGCCAAATATTGGCTCATTTGAAATTTCATGACAGCAGCACATCTCAAAAAAGTTGGGACAGGGGCAATAAGAGGCTGGAAAAGTTAAAGGTACAAAAAAGGAACAGCTGGAGGACCAAATTGCAACTCAGGTCAATTGGCAATAGGTCATTAACATGACTGGGTATAAAAAGAGCATCTTGGAGTGGCAGCGGCTCTCAGAAGTAAAGATGGGAAGAGGATCACCAATCCCCCTAATTCTGCGCCGACAAATAGTGGAGCAATATCAGAAAGGAGTTCGACAGTGGAAAATAGCAAAGAGTTTGAACATATCATCATCTACAGTGCATAATATCATCAAAAGATTCAGAGAATCTGGAAGAATCTCTGTGCGTAAGGGTCAAGGCCGGAAAACCATACTGGGTGCCAGTGATCTTCGGGCCCTTAGACGGCACTGCATCACATACAGGCATGCTTCTGTATTGGAAATCACAAAATGGGCTCAGGAATATTTCCAGAGAACATTATCTGTGAACACAATTCACCGTGCCATCCGCCGTTGCCAGCTAAAACTCTATAGTTCAAAGAAGAAGCCGTATCTAAACACGATCCAGAAGCGCAGACGTCTTCTCTGGGCCAACGCTCATTTAAAATGGACTGTGGCAAAGTGGAAAACTGTTCTGTGGTCAGACGAATCAAAAGTTGAAGTTCTTTATGGAAATCAGGGACACTGTGTCATTCGGACTAAAGAGGAGAAGGACGACCCAAGTTGTTCTCAGCGCTCAGTTCAGAAGCCTGCATCTCTGATGGTATGGGGTTGCATTAGTGCGTGTGGCATGGGCAGCTTACACATCTGGAAAGACACCATCAATGCTGAAAGGTATATCCAGGTTCTAGAGCAACATATGCTCCCATCCAGACGACGTCTCTTTCAGGGAAGACCTTGCATTTTCCCACATGACAATGCCAAACCACAAACTGCATCAATTACAGCATCATGGCTGTGTAGAAGAAGGGTCCGGGTACTGAACTGGCCAGCCTGCAGTCCAGCTCTTTCACCCATAGAAAACATTTGGCGCATCATAAAACGGAAGATACGACAAAAAAGACCTAAGACAGTTGAGCAACTAGAATCCTACATTAGACAAGAATGGGTTAACATTCCTATCCCTAAACTTGAGCAACTTGTCTCCTCAGTCCCCAGACGTTTACAGACTGTTGTAAAGAGAAAAGGGGATGTCTCACAGTGGTAAACATGGCCTTGTCCCAACTTTTTTGAGATGTGTTGTTGTCATGAAATTTAAAATCACCTAATTTTTCTCTTTAAATGATACATTTTCTCAGTTTAAACATTTGATATGTAATCTATGTTCTAGGGCGGCATGGTGGTGTAGTGGTTAGCGCTGTCGCCTCACAGCAAGAAGGTCCTGGGTTCGAGCCCCGTGGCCGGCGAGGGCCTTTCTGTGCAGAGTTTGCATGTTGTCCGCGTGGGTTTCCTCCGGGTGCTCCGGTTTCCCCCACACTCCAAAGACATGCAGGTTAGGTTAACTGGTGACTCTAAATTGAGCGTAGGTGTGAATGTGAGTGTGAATGGTTGTCTATGTGTCAGCCCTGTGATGACCTGGCGACTTGTCCAGGGTGTACCCCACCTTTCGCCCGTAGTCAGCTGGGATAGGCTCCAGCTCGCCTGCGACCCTGTAGAACAGGATAAAGCGGCTAGAGATAATGAGATGAGATGAGATCTATGTTCTATTCTGAATAAAATATGGAATTTTGAAACTTCCACATCACTGCATTCCGTTTTTATTTACAATTTGTACTTTGTCCCAACTTTTTTGGAATCGGGGTTGTACAATCTAGAGAGTAAACTAGGCTAGTTAATTAGCCTGTTGTTTTTGCTTGTTTTTTTTTGCATGACAAAAAATTAATTTAAAAAAATGAAATAATCATTTCACATGAAGATATTAAGAATAAAATATTGAGATACAGTATATTGAGAGATATACATCTCATTGTTATTAAATACTGATTAATTAGGAAGTGAATATTTCTAGATGAGCTAAAATGAAACCTGTTTTGTCTGATTGTAAATATGATTCCACTTTTAACAGCAACATTAGAATGAAACATTTAACATAAAGCAAGTTTTTAATATCTTTTTCTATAGAGGACTGAAAGCCACCTTTTATTCATCGCAGAGTTCAAAGATTGTCCTTGCTCATGGATCCAACAATGGCTGAAGATTTGAACTCATGCCCTTCTGATCAGTAGCCCTGAACCGTCCGCTGAGCCTCTGTTGTCTCTCTCCATTCAATTTCATTCAATTTACAACAAATTATAGAATCATTCAGAAAAAAAAATGTAAAGACATTCTGACATGCAAACAGGCGTTTACAAAAAGCAAGACGGTTCCACTCAAGGACTGGAAGGAATGAAAAATGAACAAGCTTATATCCATGTACAAGGTTTTTCCCAACATTTTAAGGTTTTAGTATAGGGTGTACCCCGCCTTTCGCCCGTAGTCAGCTGGGATAGGCTCCAGCTTGCCTGCGACCCTGTAGAACAGGATAAAGCGGCTACAGATAATGAGATGAGATGAGATGAGTATTTATTCCTCCACTCACAAAAGGACTCGGATGCCAGAAATATAAATATAATCTCTTGAGCTATGGTATAGAGCTTAAATACCAAGTAAAATCAACAAGAACTAATAACAGGGTTGTACCATTTCGGTGCATGTTATTAAATCAAATTGTTACAGACACCAATACAATACAATATGATACAATACAATAACGATACAATACAACACAATACAAAAAGATACAATACAACAAGATGCAATATGATAAAATACGATATGATACAATACAACACAATACAATACGATATGATAAAATAAGATAAAATACAATACAATACGGTAAGATACAATACGATAAGATACGATACAATACAATATGGTAAAATAAAATATGATACAATACGGTATGATAAAATACGATATGATAAAATACGATACGATACAATACAATATGATAAAATATGATAAAATATGATACAGCACAATACAATATGATATGATAAAATACAGTATGATACGATATAATACAATATGATACAATACACTACGGTATGATAAAATACAATATAATATGGTAAGATATGATAAAATACAATATGATACAATATGATAAAATAAGATACGATATGATAAAATACAATAAAATAATACAATACGATACGATTAAATATGCTAAAATAAGATACAATACGATAAAATACAATACGATACGGTAAGAAATTATATAATACGATAAGATACGATAAAATATGATAAAATACAATAAAACAAGATACTATATGATATAATACAATAAGATATGATATAATATGATAAGATACAATACAATAAAATATGATATGATAAAATATCATAAAATAAGATACAATACAATAAGATATTATATGATTAAATATGATGTGATACAATATGATACGATAAAATCCGATCCAATACGATAAGATACAATATGATACAATACAATACAATACGATATCTGGAACAAACAATAGTTTTAAAAAAGTGTTCTCATATTTAAATTGTTGTTCCTCACAAATCATTCTGTGCTCATCTTGCGCTCATCTAATCAAACGCACCGGGGGCGTGTCTTATTGAGTCATTATCAATAAACATGGTTGGTCACGGGCTGCTTCCAAATACTCATACTTCCATTGTGTTAGTTCACAAGAAGCAGGATGTCGGGTGTCCGAGTACTCAAGAGGTATTTAAGAGAAGAAGTCGAAAGGCACCTGGATGATCTGCTACATCTGTAGTACACAAACGTACCACACTATGATTCACCTGGAACGTCTGAATAACCAAGGAAGACGGCTATCTGAAGCGAATCTGTTGCAGATTATTTATTTATTTATTTTCAGCATACATGGCTAAACATTATCTGTGAACATCTGGGTCAGACGACACATCAGATGGTGGCAGATTATGTCTGAATCATGTCTTTCGCTCACACACTCACAGCATGTACTACAGAAGGTACCTTCGTTCGTTCACGCTGAGAATTCAGATGCAGCCGTGGTGCGTTTCCGACTGCGCGTCTTCCCACACATGGTTTCCTTTTCCGACTGAGAATAACAGGAAAAGGGTGGAGTGTGCACGTGGGCAGTTCTGTGACTTGGCTCTGTTCAATGCTGAAATGCTGTAGAACTCTTCAGAGATCTTTATACACCGTCTCCATCAGTAACATCAGTAATATCATTTTATCTTCTGCTCAACTGTCTCTCCATCATCATCATCCACGCCTCTGACGCTCGACATTGACTCCAGGCTCCGAAAACACACTGCATTTTGTCGTCTAACACATCGTAGCGTGCGTGAAGCTGGGAAAAACAGCGTAGCTGTTTGAAATATTTCGCTAAAACGTTATCATCAGGTTTGTTTCGATTTCTTCTTGTGAGCTGATTTCTTTCTTCAACATGCCATCGCTCAAACTTCCTGTTTCAAAAGCTGTATGCTGTACACACGCAGAGCTGATACGAAACTGACATTTAGATCTTATTTATTTATTTGATGTATTCAGCACCAAACGCCAGTGCTAAGCTGAGAAGTGTTTCATGACATACTTGTATAAAATGTACTTCTTGCCGAACGACTTGGTTATTAAGTGTTTAGTATGAAAACGAGTCTTTAAAAAAAGACCAGAGCTCCGTATATAACATTAAAACTCAATTTAGATGAAAGTGTCTCTCTTGGATGTGAGTGTAATGGATTCCAGAGACGTGTTTTACACCACATTATGGCGGAATGGCAGCGATTCATTATAATCATAGCGAATATTAGTGCTTGAGTAAAGGTACTAGAGCGGACCTTGAAATTCACATTATAGCATGAAGATTACCCCCACTCTAACACACACGCACACACACACACACACACACACACACACACACACACACACGAAAATGCCAGCATTGATGCAAAAAACGGTGGCATCGGGAATCTGGGAGATTTTTTGCTGTTTTGTTGCCATGACAACAACTCAACTCATTTCCAAAGCCGCTGTTAAAGGTGGGGTAAGAGTTTTTAAGTCAGAAAACAGAGAACATCCTGTTAATCATGTTGCCTGTTCATAGCTATAATATACAGCTGTGGTCAGAAGTTTACATACAGTGACATGAATGTCATCTTGGATATGAACGTCATGGCAATATTTGGGCTTTCAGTCATTTCTTTGAACTGTTCTTTTTCTGTGGCAGAATGATTGTACAGCATACAGCTTTAATAAAAAAAAACACTAGAATTTGGTGCACAAGTTTTAATTTTCTTTGGGTTTTCTGAAATCAACACAGGGTCAAAATTATACATACAGGGTCAAAAATGTATATATGCTCACTTAGATTATTAATTCAGAGGTGCTGAAACTTCCAAAATGTCTCTTATCTTGCCAAGGTCGAGGTCTCTTAACTTCCTGTTAGTGATCATGATTGACTACAGCTGGTAGCGTCTCTGTGCCTTCATAAAAAGGATTTGTTTACAGCACTCATTGGATTGATCAACACACAGTAAAATGGGAAAGTCCAAGGAGCTCAGTGCAGATCTGAGAAAGAGGATCACAGATGTACACAACTCTGGAATGTCTCTTGGAGCCATTTCTAAACAACTGCAAATTCCAAGATCAGTTCAAACAATTGTATACAAGTTATTGTGAGGTGAAGTCACTTTGCCAAGCCACTTTGGTTCAAGAAAACCCAAACTGTCACCCTCAGCTGAAAGGAAATTGGTTTGGATGGTCAGGAACAACCTGAGAACCACCATGGCACAGCCCTGCCATGAACTGGAAGCTGATGGATCACTGTCTACAGTTCAGATCACCATGGACTAAGAGGCTGCTATCCAAGAAATATCCCCCTGCTCCAAAATTGACACCTTCATGCTTAACTGAAGTTTAAAGCTGACCACACAGACAGAGAAAAAGCCTTCTGGAGGAAAGCTGTATGGTCAGATGAGACAAAGATTGAGTTGTTTGGCCACAATGACCACCATGTACGGAGGGACACTGTACCAGCTGGTGGTGGTGGTAGGATCATCATGCTCTGGGGCTGTTTTGCTGCCAGTGGAACTGGTTCATTGCACAAAGTGGATGGAATAATGAAGAAGGAGGACTACCTCAGAATTCTTCAGCATAAACCGTCAGAAACTTGAACACGACTTGGGAGTTACAACAGGACAATGAACCCAAACACGCATCAGAGCTGGTTGTGGAGGATAAAGCAGGCTAACATTAAGCTTAAAACAAGTCCTGACTTCAACCCTATTGAAAATATATGAACCGTTCTTATAAGTCAAGTCCATTCCAAGAAAAAAAAATAATTGAACTCTACCAATTCTACCATGAAGAGTTGTGAAATATCCAACCAGAATTCTGCCAGAAGCTTGTAAAAAATAAAAATAAATGTTTGGTCAAGGTGAATCTTGCGAAGAGGCATTTTACCCAAATATTAGGTGTGCTGTATGTATAATTCTGACCCTATGTTGATTTCAGAAAACCCAAAGAAAATTAAAACTTGTGCACCAAATTTTAGTGTTTTTTTAATTAAAGCTGTATGCTGTACAATCATTCTGCCACAGAAAAAGAACAGTTCAAAGAAATGACTGAAAGCCCAAATATTGCCATGACATTCATATCCAAGATGGCATTCATGTCACTGTATGTAAACTTCTGACCACAGCTGTATGTTTACTACTATTTTTTTTTTTGCTATCTTATTTTATTTCAGTACGTTTTACAGCCACATTAAATCATGCTTTCTGCTGCTGCTCTAATATAGTCATTTTTATTAGGTCCTAAGTAAAAAAGTATACAAACTTTTGCACCTAGCTATAAAGCTTTATGTGATGTTTCACACATCTCATAAATTCCTTATCTGCTTGTCAGAATGTTATTCCACTTCACTGCTTTAATTCCACTGGTTCTTTGCTTTGCTCCTCTTTTTATTGGTGTTACGTTGTACAATTTAACTGTCACTGCTTTGGCAACACTGTCACACTGAACTGAAATGAAATGGAGACACAAACAGAGAACAAAACACACACACACACACACACACACACACACACACACACACGTGAGGGAAAGTGGAGCAGGGTTCATGAAGAATGACTTCAATTTGTTCGCAGATTAGAAGCACATTAGAGTTAAGCCCCAGTTCCGGGGCATTTCAAAAGAAAGTCTGGACTTCTAATTACTTATGTCCCTGAATGAGACATCGAACACTCTGCACATTTTTCACACCTAATGTTCATAACTATTTTTAAAACTGAAACAGCTTCACTAACTCCTGGAACAAACATTACACATGCATTCGGAATAAAAAGCAACGTCCCGGGGCGATTTATTCTATTTTATCTCTCTTCCACCACAGCAACTTGGAATGATTTTCTAGTAATTAAAGAATAATGTGATTCTTTTGATCCATTTATAGTAATGATTAACGTCCACAAACTAAACAATGGTGGGTTTCCCAAAAGCCTCTTAATGCTACGAGCATCTTAACTAGGAGAGAGTGTGTTCATTGTGCTGCTCACTCGACCATTTAACGATGATCTTTGTGCTACGATGCTTTTGGGAAACTCAGGCCATGTTAGTTCCTGTTCTCGGTTCTGTTATAGCAGCTATAAACAGACGTTCCCTCACCAGGCTTTCTTTTCTCAATGATGGCGTAGAAATATGAAGCTTAGGGACAGGGTAATATTTTGAGAAATAAGTCAGAATTTCCAAGATTAAAGTAAAAAACTTATGAGAAAAAAAAAAAACAAGCTCAACTGTGAGCTACTGCTCGCTTACATACCCCCCCCCGTGCTCTCGCTTATATCAGAATGCAAGCGATTGAAGGAATAGGACACTTATTATGAATGTTGATGTCAACAAATTAACCCTGAAACAAGTAAGTAAAGAGCCGTGTCTCTCCCCAGGGATTTCAAACAGCATCCTGGTAAACTGTCTTTTTGAAATAGCGCCAGAATCCACGCTATATGTTTTATAAATACATTCAGTCGGTAAACAGGAAGTCGATGTGCGATGCACCTGAAAACGGCGTACACGGTATAGAACCTCAAGCTGAAGTTTGGTACCAAGTGGCTATGATTTGTGGTTGCTGAGAAAAAGGGTGTTTCAGATGGACGGAAATACAGAGATATGGACGGACGGACAGAAGTAAAAAAATAAAATAAATAATAATAATAATAATAATAATAATACCCCCCCTCCTTTGGAACGGGGGTATAAAAACTCAGGCATTCTCTGAGACAATAATCACATGCGTCCTGGCTGCAGTGCATTCTGGGAAATGTAGTTAAAGATTTCTTTGCGCTTTATTCTTTTATATTACATGATCAAGCAGGAAAAGCTGCATTTCCTATAAATCTTGGCTCAGCGATCTGATTCGGAATTTATGAGTTTATTTTTCTTGCAAATTAAATACTTTATAATAAAAACAAACAAAAACATTTTCCTGCGTTACCTCTCACACTGGAGACTCCTTCCCTAAACGTTAAATAAACATATCCTTGTGGAAAACTTCACCGTATTGCTTTAATCCTGTGTCCGAGTCTCTGTGAATGAGCTGTAACTATAGAAACAATAAACTGGTCAGATAAACCAGTCAGACTCCAGCCTTCAGCAGTGCCGTGGAATAAATGTATGAAAGCGGATAAGGTTGAAGTATCTGATCCGGTATCTGCTCTCTGGGAGTCTGGGATTTGAACTTCTAACCTTTCAGCCACTAGGACAGAACGTTAACCTTTACTGTTGAACCTCCGCTGAATAATTCAGGCTTTTTATTTTATAGAGAATCCAGAAATTCTGACAGCACACATCCACAAACACTGCCACCAGCTCCGAAAAAAGAAAAGGAACCGCTGATGGGAATCTGGGAAAACACGGCAACGTGACGTCAAACCGCGGAAGGGGAACTGAAAGAAACAGCAGGGTGTTTGTGTCGGAGCTGCAGTGTGAGGAGAATATTCATGTCATTAACCAGAGAGGATCATGAACAGCAGCTTGGGTCAGGGGATACACTCTGAGAAACACACACACACCTCAGACACACACAGTAAACACCTGAGCAGCTTGTGTTTGCCATTAATACTTGATCTTGTAAACTTTCCATTGTATCTACCATATCAGTGATTATCTCTAAGAACATTACAATTCATTTGCATTCATATTCAGGGTTCAGAGATTGATTTTTTTATGCATCTTGTGCCCTTTGATTTAAAAGAAAATATAGTTTGCATCCCTTACCCCGCCTTTCGCCCGTAGTCAGCTGGGATAGGCTCCAGCTTGCCTGCGACCCTGTAGAAGGATAAAGCGGCTAGAGATAATGAGATGAGATGAGTTTGCATCCCTGCTTGAACATTTCTATTCAGGCATATTAGGGCCATGAGAGGTAGGTAGGGAGATAGAGAGATAGATAAATAAATAAAAGCGCTGAAGCTGAAGGAGGGGGTAATATCCCCCCCCCCCAAAAAAAATCTGAATTTCTGAAATTAAGGTAATGAATTTACAAGAGAAATCTCCGAGTTTCTCTGAGCACGGGTGTGCAAAAATATCTTCTTTTTTTTTAATTAATTTTAATTCTCCAATTCACCATTTCAAAAATTTATAGATTGATCTTTTACATTAATATGCTTTTTTTTTTTTTTTGAGTGAACCATTTTCAAGGCTAATTTCTCCTGGGATTAGCCACAGAATTAAATACACAGGCTCTAATTAGTATTAAAGGAAATCCCCCCCACCAATTCTTCGTTTGCACGTGACGTTATAGCGAATTCTGCATGAGGCTTTGAACTGGAAGTCGGCCATGTCGGAGGATATACACAAACTCACGCGGCGCACGTTTACTCGAGAAGATATTCTGGAGAGGTTGTTACGCGCAAGAATTCCTTTGGTTTCTTCGCTATGCCTTTACGCTCTTTGTGCTGTAATTGGGCACACTCTATTCGAGACAAGGGGACTTATAAGCTCTTTAGAATTCAGCAATTATAAATAATCAAGGAGAAAAAACAAGAGAGTTGTCCACGGAGCGTCGACGTCACTGGCTTTCCAACATAAACCGGGCTGGTCTCAGCGACGAGAAAGTAAAAACCACACGAGTCTGCAGTGATCATTTTATCAATGGTAAGTGCTACGAACTAGTGATTAATGAAAGATCGCAATATATAAGAAATATTGGACTGTTTAATAGCCTGGTCGTGCAGAAACCCGTCGTGATCATCGACTGCGTGATCTGACAATCAAAGGCTTCTACGATTTCATTTTTAAAAGAGCTGGATATAATTTTTGATGCTGCTGCTTTTATTTTGCTTTTTCTCTACAATTTTACAGATCCAGACTGGGCTCCAGCGCAAAATCAAAATCAAAGATGGTACTCAAGTGGGAGCTCGAAATGCTCGGCTTACTGAGCACAGAAAGAAACGCAAAATTATTGAAGAGTCTTCCCAAATGATCACAGAGTCAATCAAACAAGATTCATGTCAATCCACAAACTCGAATACTGCAGCCTCATCGCCCGTTAAGTGCTCTTTTAGAACTAAATCTGTTATACAGTGTGTGTTTTCAGTTGCAAAGTGTTCACCCAGCCAGAGACGTAAAAATGATAAGCCTCCATTGATTTGTAGGCTTTTCTTGGAAAGGCCATCCAGTGAGTTAAAATAAGTCGAATAAATTCTGTTATCGCTTGAAACGCTGTTTACAGACCCCGTATTGTTTGATTGTACATCCTCCAACATGGCGGCGGTCAATGATACAAGCGGTTTTGGTCATGTGGTTGCAAATGAAGAATATGGATGTCGCTCTCCTGGTTAATTTTCAACACTTAACCACTGACCGTATCTGGGAAGCGAGGGACTCCGACTCATTCGGCTCGCTCACTTGCTCGCTTAGCCGCTTGAACGATGTTTTCATCTGCATTCTAACAGGTAAAAGAGTCAGGACACACAAATCCTGTTGTTCTGAATGAATGAATTTGATAATGATCTTCACCATCACCATGTCCAGAAACAGTGGAGTCATGTCTCATTCCACATAACATCTGCATACCAACAACAGGATACATTTGGAATTGAACTGATCTCGAATCACATCAGATTGAATTAAACTGCTGGCTTGTGACTCAGAATCGAATTGAATCGGGGCATCTGTGCCAATCATCCAGCCCTGTCTCTGAAACAACCATCACATGCTTCCTGGCTGCAGTGCATTCTGGAAAATGTAGTTGAAAATCTCTAAGCTCTTTATTCTTTTATATAGTATGATCGAGGAGGAAAGACAGCATTTCCTGTAATGCTCGGCTCGTTCGTGGCGTCAGTGGCGTGATGACATTGATCCAATCCTGCGATGTGGTTTGTTGACAAGAAAAATATTTTTCAGAGATTGCTTTTTTCCCCGCAAATTTATGACTTATAATCTCAGAGAATCTCTGAGTTTTTTTTCTCATAAATTTATGATATTTATCTCAGAAATTCTGATTTTTTTCTCAGAATATGACCCCTCCTTCAGCTCTGTATTTTTTTACCTACAAATGTCCTTAACCCTCTGGGGTTGAGAGCTTCTCTGGTGAAGCTCAACAGGTTTAGAATGAGTAGGTCATGTATTTAGATAAATATCTTCGTGAGTTTTTATCATACAAGCATGATAAACATATTGACAAACTTTGTACTTTACACTTGTGCAAAACTGCCAATAATATTATAGTTTTTAAATGACCTAAATTAGATGAAACATAAAACTTGTCACCTTACTCAGTCACACCGGAGTTGGAGAGCTGAGTACACACTTACACATTCATAAAAGATTGGTTTCTCTTCCGTGGTGGGAACGCCCACCGTAAACAGGATAAAATCTGTCAGCCAGTTTAGGCGATTTGGAGGTAAAACTTGTTACGAGATGGCATACGGATTTTTTTGGCCTTCAGATGATTCAGGACAGCAATTCAATTCAATCTTGAGAACTGCGACACTGATGATGAAAGGTGCCCTCTTTTTTTTTTTTTACTTCGACTCGATCCAGCCGAAGATCAGCTCAAGTAAGTGTAAATATTTCTTCTATTTCTGATGAGCAGATCGGTTGATATAGTATGTGTGCACTGTAGTGCAGAGATTCTCAAACTGTGGTACGCGTACCACTAGTGGTACGCGGGCTCCATTCTAGTGGTACGCCAAAGAATTACTTAATTAAATATAACTAAAAAAATAAATAAATAAAACATGAAATACTGTCCATAATATCCGAATGGATGAAAATATCTTATTAACCGATGACAAGAAAATGAAAGGAGATACAAATTAAGTTAATAATTTTAAAAAGTTTGCAAGTGCTTCTGAGTAGCCATACGTAGCGTACGTACGCATTCCCGCCGGTTCCGCTGACAGACGGTTATCTGCCATTGGTAGACTAGGCTGTGATGGGAAAAGGTGGAGGTGGCTTTGCTAATTATGACGAGTACGACAAAATTACTGTCGTGGCTTAAATCCGCGAATGGGAGCGTGGATCAGGAGAGAGGGAGAACTGAAGAGGACGTGTGTGAGCCAAGCGCGGATGCTAACGACAGTGGCAAAATCAGCCCCAAAACTGCTAGCAAACAGCAGAAACCAGTGAAGAGGAAGTATGACGAAAAATACATAAAACTGGGATTCATTTGGAGCGGGACAGAGGAGCTGCCCAGGCCGCAGTGTGTTGTATGCGAGGACGTTCTGAGCAATGAGTCCATGAAACCATCGCATCTCAAACGGCATCTTACAACCAAACACACAGCACTAAAGGACAAACCAATGGATTTTTTTTTTTACAAAAAAGTGATGAACTGAAGCAGTCCAAGTCCACCATTCTGTCCTATGGTACACCCGTAGCCAAAGCACAAGAAGCTTCATATCGTACCAGCCTCCTGATCGCCAGAGCCGGTAAGCCGCACACAATCGGGGAACTGCAGCTATGCATAGCCTGTTTTGATTTTTTTCAAGTACATCAAGTACAGTACTTTTTTTTTACTTAACATTTAAGAACAGTACAGTTATTTAACTTTTAAGTACATTTTCATTTAATATTTAAGAACTCTTAATATTTATTTTAGTACAATGTTTATTTCACTTTTATGTGCAATTAATTTTATTTGATTCATTATTTAAGTACAGTGTTTTATTTTCCTATATTTAAACACAGTGTTACTGTTCAAAGTACTGTGTGTAATGTTACAGTGGCCAATAATATTAAATATACTTGTTAAATAAAACCTCCACCTTGTTTTTAATGAATACATAGGCCTACTACGCTACTGTATTTTAATGTTGGTCATTATAGTGGTACTTGGAGAGCCAAGTATTTTCTGAGGTGGTACTTGGTGAAAAAAGTTTGAGAACCACTGCTGTAGTGCATACACTGAAAAAATGATTGAGCAATTTTTCCAGAGTTAAAAGTATTTTCCTCAAAATCGTTAATTTTGCTCTATTTTGAGTTTAGAGAGTACAACCCCGATTCCAAAAAAGTTGGGACAAAGTACAAATTGTAAATAAAAATGGAATGCAATAATTTACAAATCTCAAAACTGATATTGTATTCACAGTAGAACATAGACAACATATCAAATGTCGAAAGTGAGACATTTTGAAATTTCATGCCAAATATTGGCTCATTTGAAATTTCATGACAGCAACACATCTCAAAAAAGTTGGGACAGGGGCAATAAGAGGCTGGAAAAGTTAAAGGTACAAAAAAGGAACAGCTGGAGGACCAAATTGCAACTCATTAGGTCAATTGTCAATGTCATTAACATGACTGGGTATAAAAAGAGCATCTTGGAGTGGCAGCGGCTCTCAGAAGTAAAGATGGGAAGAGGATCACCAATCCCCCTAATTCTGCGCCGACAAATAGTGGAGCAATATCAGAAAGGAGTTTGACAGTGTAAAATTGCAAAGAGTTTGAACATATCATCATCTACAGTGTATAATATCATCAAAAGATTCAGAGAATCTGGAAGAATCTCTGTGCGTAAGGGTCAAGGCCGGAAAACCATACTGGGTGCCCGTGATCTTCGGGCACTTAGACGGCACTGCATCACATACAGGCATGCTTCTGTATTGGGAATCACAAAATGGGCTCAGGAATATTTCCAGAGAACATTATCTGTGAACACAATTCACCGTGCTATCCGCCGTTGCCAGCTAAAACTCTATAGTTCAAAGAAGAAGCCATATCTAAACATGATCCGGAAGCGCAGACGTCTTCTCTGGGCCAAGGCTCATTTAAAATGGACTGTGGCAAAGTGGAAAACTGTTCTGTGGTCAGACGAATCAAAAGTTGAAGTTCTTTATGGAAATCAGGGACGCCGTGTCATTCGGACTAAAGAGGAGAAGGACGACCCAAGTTGTTGTCAGCGCTCAGTTCAGAAGCCTGCATCTCTGATGGTATGGGGTTGCATTAGTGCGTGTGGCATGGGCAGCTTACACATCTGGAAAGACACCATCAATGCTGAAAGGTATATCCAGGTTCTAGAGCAACATATGCTCCCATCCAGACGACGTCTCTTTCAGGAAAGACCTTGCATTTTCCAACATGACAATGCCAAACCACATACTGCATCAATTACAGCATCATGGCTGCGTAGAAGAAGGGTCCGGGTACTGAACTAGCCAGCCTGCAGTCCAGATCTTTCACCCATAGAAAACATTTGGTGCATCATAAAGCGGAAGATACGACAAAAAAGACCTAAGACAGTTGAGCAACTAGAATCCTACATTAGACAAGAATGGGTTAACATTCCTATCCCTAAACTTGAGCAACTTGTCTCCTCAGTCCCCAGACGTTTACAGACTGTTGTAAAGAGAAAAGGGGATGTCTCACAGTGGTAAACATGGCCTTGTCCCAACTTTTTGAGATGTGTTGTTGTCATGAAATTTAAAATCACCTAATTTTTCTCTTTAAATTATACATTTTCTCAGTTTAAACATTTGATTGTCATCTATGCTCTATTCTGAATAAAATATGGAATTTTGAAACTTCCACATCATTGCATTCCGTTTTTATTTACAATTTGTATTTTGTCCCAACTTTTTTGGAATTGGGGTTGTAAAATTTGGAGTTGTTGTGGGTGCAAAATTACAGAGTAATTGTGTAACAGAGTTGGTTGTGGCTCTGAACTGAGTAAAATAGTACAAGAGTTAATTTCAAGACATACTGAATAGAGTCAAATACCAAAATAAAGTCGAATACCAGATAAATAAAGCTGTTGTAAAAAGTAGTTTTAGAACTGTGTTGGAATGTGTGAAAAAACATGACCTTACCCATTGGGACTTGACCTGATGGGACTAAGAGTCGGCAATAGGAGGAGTTTTCACTCTTCTCATTGAATGGAATGGAATTTTTTACCCTTCTCATTGAATACCCTCCCACTGCCAACCCTTTATCCCAAAACAATAGGACGTAAATGTTTCGATGGCCAGTTAATTGTCCAAATCAATGGAGCAGATTTAAGTTTTTGTGCTTGATCCATTCCTAAGACTGAACAGAAGCACCTCAAGTGACCAAAACGGTTCGACATAATGGGTAAGGTCATGTTTTTACACACATTCCAACACAGTTCTAAAACTGCTTTTTACAACATCTTCATTTATCTGTTATTTTTTTAAAGTACAATCATGACATGCAGCCTACAGAGATATTATTGTAGCTGAACTTGTGCTGAATACAAAAAAGTCACATGACTTTGAAAATACTGCTTAGATTTGTTGAAACTGACAACAAAATCAGAGCGTACCAAAATCATTAGTGCCAGAAAATACCCTCAGACCCCAGAGGGTTAATACACAGTTGCACGTTTCACTTACGGCTGTTAAAACACCTTAAATTTTAAAATGTCATTTTATTATTTGACGTATGATCACTTCAGCACATTGCATTAGTATAGAAAAGTGCATTATTTAGCACAGTATACAGTACATACACTCACTGACCACTTTATTAGGAACACCTGTCCAGCTGCTCATGCATTAAATCATGCAGGTACAGGGCGAGAGCGTCGGTTAACGCTCACGTCAAACATCAGAACGGGGAAAAAAATATATATCACCGATGAGGTGGTATGATGAAGCAGGCAGCGTTTTCACACTTAAGTTGATTATCTTCCTTTAACAGCATGCCCCCACGTTTTTATTCCTCTAATCCAACAGCTATTTTTTTTAATGAATTAATTAAAAGAGTGGCACATGATACGTTTTATCCATTTATAGTTACATTTAATCAGTTTTCCATGTTACTGAGAAACAAAACGCAAAGAGTGTAAACTCACAACAATCTCAAAACATCAAGCCGGATTCATTATTAATACTTTCCTGTCAGTAGTGTAAGGACAAAGAACGTTGGGAAAGGACGCAACTTCATAAATTGTTTTGTCATCTCACGGGTTTTGATAGAAGCCTTACATAAATTCTCCATTATTGCTTGATAAAAGATTGACGCAATGTTCATGAATGTGTTATGAAGGTGCTTGAAAGAAAGTGACAAAAATATCTTACAGCAGTGAAGATGTGGGAATAATAAGTAAAACAAATGCACACACACACCTGCTATTTCCCTAATTTGCGAATATTACGTTTGTTTTAGCACCGAATCAGCACAACTGCGCCAAAACTCATGAGCCAGCACTTTCCCCAGCCCCATCCAGCCGGATTGAATTTTCCGAGCTCGGTCCAGTTGGAGTAAATTAAAAAGGGTAAATCAATATTACAGAAACATTCAGCATTATAGTTTTGTCTTTCATTGGCCAGATCTCGACAGGAACCTTGAAGCTCGGAGGCTTTTTCCTGCCAGCGCAGAGTGACTTATGGTTCCTCTCCCTGCAGGCTTCACCCCGAGTTTTTCATGAGAAGGCTGAGAGAATGAGCTCTTCTACAGGGCAAGTGTGTGTGAATGAGGAGAAAGATGCAGGCCGGGACACCTCTCAATATCTCTCTGCGCGCACACACACACACACACACACACACACACACACACACACACACACACACACACACACACACACACACACACATATTCCTGAGTGAGACTTGAGTGTCACTGCACTGCAGAACTTCTTAATAATTGAACATCGCTATTCTGCTTGTTTAAAAGATGCCATGTGAATCTGCCGGGCTTCTGCCAAACCAGGAATGTGAATGTGAAAACGTGTGTGTGTATGTGTGTGTGTGTGATTGAGACAGTGTGTATATGTGTGAGAAGGAGTGTGTGTGTGTGTGTGTGTGTGTGTGTGTGTGTGTGTGTGTGTGTGTGTGTGTGTGAGAAAGAGTGAGAGAGAGAGACAGAGAGAGAGAGACAGAGAGACATACACTCTCTCACACACACACACACACACACACACACACACACACACACACACACACACACACACACACTCTCTCTCTCTCTCTCTCCCACACACACACACACACAGAGAGTTACTAATAGCCATGAATGATGTGGACAGAAGCTAATTGTGGTTAATGACCATCGATCGATCCAAGAGACCTGAAATGATGTTTCAGACAGGAAGCGAAGCTCAAACTCGTGATTCAGGATCTTTCCTGATTACATTACATTAGTGTTTACACACACACACACACACACACACACACGTTTACTTCAAAATGTACGAAACTGATACCACGATATTTAAATCAGATTAAAGCCTTCATCAGCATTTAAAGCCTTTATTTACTGGTCTTTTATCTATCCATAATCAATAAACAATAAACAGGTTCAATGTATACGATATACAGCATCAGAGATCTTTCAGAACCAGGAGAAAAATAAAGAAATTGCACACACTGCATTACAAATCAGACTTTTTATCTATTTATAGTTGCTCCATGAACCAAGTCAGTTCCTGTTCTCACTTACGTTATAGCAGATATAAACAGCTGTTCCTTCATCAGCCTCTCTTTCTTCTCTCTGGGTTATCTATTCGGTTAAAGTTAGCCTATTTGCATTCACTCCACCCACCTAGTTTGCATTTTAGCCACAAAAAGTACCCCAAATTGAATATTCATTAAGATGGATATGTTTTATTTATCAAGGACTGAGACAAGTTGGTTGCTCTACCTCCAGCTGCCACGATTCCAGTAATGCAGAAGTGTCACTGCTAGAGAGAGAGAGAGAGAGAGAGAGAGAGAGAGAGAGAGAGAGTGTGTGTGTGTGTGTGTGTGTGTGTGTGTGTGTGTGTGTGTGTGTGTGTGTGTGTGGAGACCCAGCTGCTACTTCGTCATGCAGAAAATGTCAATGTGGCTCAGGGAGGCAGGCAAACCCAGAGACCTGCTCCTTTCATGTGCAAACCATGCTGGTCTAAGTCAGGTAGGACACACACACACACACACACACACACACACACACACACACATGTCCTGAAAAAGTGAATCCTAGAATCCCAAAGGTATTACTCCTGACACATTTACACTGAAATGAGTCAGAGAAGTCTTACACACACACACACACACACACACACACACACACACATACACACGCATGAGTCCTTACCTTATGTTGCTCATGGTGCTGCCGGTCTCAGAGCCTCGTTTGCATCGCTCCAGTTGGGTGGCGACAATTTGGCGCTCAGCCTCCAGCTCTCGAGTCAGTCTCTCAAACTGCAGCTCCTGATCCACAGAGAAAGAGAGAGAGAGAGAGAGAGAGAGAGAGAATAAGCTTAGAGCAATCAACATTCAAACCAATGCCAGAAAGAACATTAGGGAAACATCAAAGACCTCTGGGCGCGATGTCGCTGCACAGCGTTACACCACAGCACACTATTTAACTGCCGTTGTGCTTCATTCTTCACTGGTCTTTCAGAAGAAACAAACATTAATGCATAAACATTTTGACCATAAACAACCATGAGGCATTTCTCCTTCAGTGCAGCTGCATCATTAGAACATCATCAACAGGAGGACGTGATGTTCTGGTGGTGAAAGAATGACCTACTCCACTGCAGAGATATCTGCGCTGACTGAGACTGAGAACTGCACAGATATCTACGACGGTCTTGATCTCAGCAGTGTAATTTCTGATACCGTGTTGGATTCAGACCCTTGAGCAGACCTGCTGGGAAGATGATATCTCACAGTTGGCTTCTGAAAGATCTTCAAAACCACCACCGTGGGAAGAAATGTAAGGAGAATGAATGAATAAATGAACGCTTGATGTGGGGGTTCGACAAACAAACTGTGATCATGGCCTTGATGCAGCTTGTTTATCCCTTTATACGTACATTAATGTTTCTTTTTTTCCCACCATTTTCTCCACAATTTAGTCTTGCCAGTTCCCTCCTGCTACCGAACTCTCTCCTCATGCAACAGCTACCAAGCGGAGAAGGGCGGGGCTAACACGTGTTTCCTCTGAGGCACATGAAGCGATTTCTGAAGCGGTGTAGGAAAGTGCTATCTGCCCTATTCCGCATGCATGAACTCGGAGATGTCCGCGATTGGCTCGTGCCACTCTGATCGAAAGCATTTGTCTCTATAGTAACAAGGAGCATTAATGGATTGAAGTTTAGGAAAGAGAAAAATAAAAGCTGCTTATGAGTGGTATGGATGTTTATAGCTGCTAAAATATACACAGGACCAGGAACAAAATTGTTTTACAGACGTTCCACAACGTTAGATGTAACTTTAAACCGGACAAAAAGTAATCCTATCGATATAGAGTGAGTTTTAAAATATGCGGTAGGTTTTCTGCTCATGAGAGGATTGCATGATCGCACAGTGTTTGCCTGGATGAACCCTTGTAAGCACTGACTATAAATCAGATCTCCAAACATCTCCAGGACATTCCAGTTGGGAGTGATAGACAATCATCATCTCCTGTTCGACAGTGTGTTTTACAGCAGGACAGCTGAGGTGATCAGTCAGCTTCAGCGTGTTGACCATGAGCCTCTGATATGAACCACATCCTCCAAAACCTTTGAAACCAAGCATGGTGTTCGGGAGATCTCACTGAACCTTCAGGAAACTTTTGTATTCATCTCATGAATTTTTATTTATTTATTTTTTAAACATGAGTGATCTGAGGGATCTTCGCACTCATCTCCCAAACTGGTAAAAATGAGAAAATCAGAACTTCAATCAAAGTCTCTGGTGCTATTTCTTACACGTGTACCTGATTTAATTATTCGCAAGCTCTACAGGATCGATGACTGCCTGATTCACTGGTGAAATGCACAGGACTGCATAATGGGATGGAGTATTGATCCAGGCTCTGAAGCTATTTGTGCCCTGATGGTATCTCCATCCAAAAAAAAAAAAAAAACCTCAACGTGCACCATGCAGTTCCAAATCGACACTTAAGAAGCAAACATGTCTTTCGTCCCCCTTCCCGCTCCCTGCCCCTCCTTCAGGAAAAGCACAATTCCCAACTTTCAGCAAATGGAAACAGATCAATCCCTTATTGCACTTACATCACAGATGGCTGGTTTTCAAGCTGTGCAAATGAAAATGTTCTGAGAGCCAGAACACAACACTTCTGAATGAAGAGACGGTAAGGGAATAAGCCGTTCGAGTAAATCCAAGAAATCCACAAAAGCAAGCTTTAGAGAATTCCACGTCCAAATGCACAATTGCAGAGTTGCTCAAGTTCAATATCTGCACTGTGAGGGAACAGACCGAGGTATCTGCCCTGCCGACTTCCCTGGATTCCGTGGACCAGACCGAGGTAGTTTCTAGCTCCGGCTGCTCTGCAAACCTGTCCCTTTTTGGCCAAATTCCTGCACTGGTTTGAGACACAGTCCTCTGCCGCTTCCCTGTCACACACAGCAACCGCTCAGCCAGGCACAAAAGTCACCATGGCAACGGGGGATCCGGCAGCCTCCTGCCTTTTTTTTCTACCGAGTGCTCAGCGTTTCATCACAAAAGACGCCCCTCCTACGGGCTTCACACACCAAATAAAAGCCCACCTCCACCCAAGAGCCTTTCAATCGCTCTGCTCGGATTTGCACGGAAAGTAGGAGGTGCGTCATTGAAAAGTGAAAAGAGCGGCTGACAATCACTGCATACGTCGCTACGTCGTCCTTTTTGTTATCATCTTCTTCTCTCTGTCTAATCTGTCATCCTTTTTGTCACTCCAGCAGCTTTGTCTAAAAATCTGAAATCTCCAGAGAAATAGTAGCAAACTCTCGGAGCAAGCCTGTGAGGAACAAAATATGAGCGCATGATTTGGAATGAACTGATACAAATACAGATACGAATATGGGGCACACTAACTGCTCATGTTTTTTTTTTTAAATGCTACGCATTTACAGCATTCATTCATTCATCCTTAGTAACCACCCTGTCAAGGTCATGGTACTTTAAATTATTAAAGCTAGACGGCCTTTTGATTTCATAAAACCTGAAATGTGGTCATGTTTATTTCTGTAATATCTCAAAATATCAGGCCAGTCTGTGGCTGGGAAGTTATTTAATTTGAGGGGATTAAAGCAAATAATGTGTATGAAATGGCTCACTTTGCGCAGTCAAGCAGACAGGAAGTCCGTGTGTGTGTGCGCATGCGCAGGTTTACCTTTAAGCATGCACTGACAGTTCCATCATTCTGTCGCTAAACGAACAGCCGATCACACCGAGGTGCTCGCTGAGCGCCGATATTTATTACTTTGGTCCTGCGTTTCCGTTCCTTCGTATTGTGAAGGAAATTTAGTGAATGAACATTCCTATTCGGGCGGCACGGTGGTGTAGTGGTTAGCGCTGTTGCCTCACAGCAAGAAGGTCCTGGGTTCGAGCCCCAGGGCCGGCGAGGGCCTTTCTGTGCGGAATTTGCATGTTCTGTCCGTGTGGGTTTCCTCCGGGTGCTCCGGTTTCCCCCATAGTCCAAAGACATGCAGGTTAGGTTAACTGGTGACTCTAAATTGACCGTAGGTGTGAATGTGAGTGTGAATGGTTGTCTGTGTTTATGTGTCAGCCCTGTGATGACCTGGCGACTTGTCCAGGGTGTACCTCGCCTTTCGCCCGTAGTCAGCTGGGATAGGCTCCAGCTTGCCTGCGACCCTGTAGAAGGATAAAGCGGCTAGAGATAATGAGATGAGATGAGACATTCCTATTCTCTGTGTTTCTGTGTGTTGAGCTCAAGTGGCCTAGTGTACTGAGAAAAATTGTTTTCCCACAAGCTGTAATCGCCTTTCTGTGTCCTTGGCTCAACGGCTGGTGATAAGCAGGCTGCCTTGTTTATGTTTCATGTTATGTTATGCCTCACCACGCATCCGCTGCGCATCTCAGAGCACACCAGGTGCATGCTCTGACAAAGAACCAATGTTTAGCTTCAAGGGCAAGCCTCGAGCCAATCACGTGCAGACGCGAGCAGTAAGTGAATGCCTTTAGAGTATAATACATAACAGCCACTAAGACACAACACAGAGTACGCACTCTCAGCATCACCTAAGGTGGTGTCTTCTTTTCTTTTCCTGTTTTATATCTCTGTTTTATAAGATCTACTATAATAAATAACTGAAAAGACAACTGCTAAGCGTTCTGAAGTGTTTATTAGAAGTTTCCATGACAGTATATAACATAACGTCTTTTCTTCTCGCTTTCTGTTACTATAGTCGGTCTTCCACGTTTCATGCGCACACTCACATCCTCCATTTTTCTCTCCTGTTTCAAATTTGTATCCCACAATGCCTTGTGTGAACGGGGAAAGCCCACCACGTCATGCATGACGTAGTATCTTGAATGGGGTCATGGTGAAGCAGGAAAAAAGTAGCAGAGAATTTAAGGCCACGTGGAGATAAATTCATTAATTGTTCTATTTTTTTTTTAAAAATAATAAAATTGGAAGCCTATGATTTGAATTCAGTAGCTTTCCGTCCACTAAACAAAAATAATTAGGTGTCGGGGAAGATTCTTTTTATGACCTAGAATTGAAAAATTTGAAAGGCAGTCTAGCTTTAAGCGACTAGTTTGTTCATATTTCAGGAAACAGAATGTAGTGGAAAATATTGCACGCAAGTACAAACAAAAATCATAACTGTATGAGTGGAATTTAAAAAACAAAAATGCGGCCGGCACAGTGGTGTAGTGGTTAGCACTGTCGCCTCACAGCAAGAAGGTCTGGGTTCGAGCCCCGTGGCCGGCGAGGGCCTTTCTGTGTGGAGTTTGCATGTTCTCCCCGTGTCCGTGTGGGTTTCCTCCGGGTGCTCCGGTTTCCCCCACAGTCCAAAGACATGCAGGTTAGGTTAACTGGTGACTCTAAATTGACCGTAGGTGTGAATGTGAATGGTTGTCTGTGTCTATGTGTCAGCCCTGTGATGACCTGGCGACTTGTCCAGGGTGTACCCCGCCTTTCGCCCGTAGTCAGCTGTGATAGGCTCCAGCTTGCCTGCGACCCTGTAGAACAGGATAAAGCGGCTACAGATAATGAGATGAGATGAAAAACAAAAATGCACAACTGACATCTGGGCCACGCCTCATTCGATTTACCTCAGACGTGGGAAGTCAGAGCTCAGAATTATGTCATTTTTGACGGCGTTCATGATGCAGTGGGGGAAAACATGGATGCCTCGATGTTCATCTTTTGCTGTGATGAGTGATGGATATTTTTCTCCTCAGAATAGTGAACTGTAGAATTGGTGTTATGGATTTAGCAAGAGACTATATCTGTATTTGTATGTTTACTGATTGGAATAAAATACTTAGATATACTGTGTAACTCATTTCAAGCTGCTTTGTTTATGCCGTGAGCAGCCATGTTGGCTTGAGGTCATTTGCTGATGTCAACTTGGACTTAAGGAGAAGATCCTGAGTACGAATTCAACCTTTGCTGGAATCCTGTGGCATCGCTTTACATGCCAAAAAAAATATGCTACACACACACAAAAATAAATTAACTAATTAACATTGTAAAATGTATTAAAACTGGAGGAGAATGAGGGAGGCTCAGTTATTGTTTAGCCGAGGCACTGCTCTGTCTCCTGACTCAGCCAGAGAGTGTCACTCGCTCCAGTCATGCATTATTCAGAACCTGGACGCCGCTACATCACTCGGCGCTAAACGGCCCGTCTGATCCAGCATGTGCTAAATTAGAGCCAATTCTGAGCCAAGGAGCCATCCTGGAGGCGAGGCTGGGTTTTATGCAGTCAAGCTGCAAGTGATATACAACTGCCAGTTTTGCAAGCAGCACACAAACATTTCATGAGTGTGTGAAAGATGAGATGCCAAGTTTTCGGCTTTTATGCCGTTACAAACACTACGGGCTTGAATGTGAGGTTCAAATTTAACATTTAATATAAATCAAAATACAATCAAAGTGGAGCGATCACAAGGTCTCAACGATGGGATAATAAGAATGATGTGAGGTGAGATATTTTACCATTTTTTACATCAAGTCTGTAACATGCTGTGTTTGTGTTGTGTTTCCTCCGAATACCAAACCAAACATTTTAACCTTTTCGTTCAAATAAAAATAAACACTAAACTTACCATTCTTTCGTCTGTCCTTTGGTGCATAATTTGTGCTTTGTTTTACAACCCCGATTCCAAAAAAGTTGGGACAAAGTACAAACTGTAAACAAAAACAGAATGCAATAATTTACAAATCTCAAAAACTGATATTGTATTCACAGTAGAACATAGACAACATATCAAATGTCGAAAGTGAGACATTTTGAAATTTCATGCCAAATATTGGCTCATTTGAAATTTCATGACAGCAACACATCTCAAAAAAGTTGGGACAGGGGCAATAAGAGGCTGGAAAAGTTAAAGGTACAAAAAAGGAACAGCTGGAGGACCAAACTGCAACTCATTAGGTCAATTGGCAATAGGTCATTAACATGACTGGGTATAAAAAGAGCATCTTGGAGTGGCAGCGGCTCTCAGAAGTAAAGATGGGAAGAGGATCACCAATCCCCCTAATTCTGCGCCCACAAATAGTGGAGCAATATCAGAAAGGAGTTCGACAGTGTAAAATTGCAAAGAGTTTGAACATATCATCATCTACAGTGCATAATATCATCAAAAGATTCAGAGAATCTGGAAGAATCTCTGTGCGTAAGGGACAAGGCTGGAAAACCATACTGGGTGCCCGTGATCTTCGGGCTCTTAGACGGCACTGCATCACATACAGGCATGCTTCTGTATTGGAAATCATAAAATGGGCTCAGGAATATTTCCAGAGAACATTATCTGTGAACACAATTCACCGTGCCATCCGCCGTTGCCAGCTAAAGCTCGATAGTTCAAAGAAGAAGCTGTATCTAAACACGATCCAGAAGCGCAGACGTCTTCTCTGGGCCAACGCTCATTTAAAATGGACTGTGGCAAAGTGGAAAACTGTTCTGTGGTCAGACGAATCAAAATTTGAAGTTCTTTATGGAAATCAGGGATGCCGTGTCATTCGGACTAAAGAGGAGAAGGACGACCCAAGTTGTCAGCGCTCAGTTCAGAAGCCTGCATCTCTGATGGTATGGGGTTGCATTAGTGCGTGTGGCATGGGCAGCTTACACATCTGGAAAGACACCATCAATACTGAAAGGTATATCCAAGTTCTAGAGCAACATATGCTCCCATCCAGATGACGTCTCTTTCAGGGAAGACCTTGCATTTTCCAACATGACAATGCCAAACCACATACTGCATCAATTACAGCATCATGGCTGCGTAGAAGAAGGGTCCGGGTACTGAACTGGCCAGCCTGCAGTCCAGATCTTTCACCCATAGAAAACATTTGGCGCATCATAAAACGGAAGATACGACAAAAAAGACCTAAGACAGTTGAGCAACTAGAATCCTACATTAGACAAGAATGGGTTAACATTCCTATCCCTAAACTTGAGCAACTTGTCTCCTCAGTCCCCAGACGTTTACAGACTGTTGTAAAGAGAAAAGGGGATGTCTCACAGTGGTAAACATGGCCTTGTCCCAACTTTTTTGAGATGTGGTGTTGTCATGAAATTTAAAATCACCTAATTTTTCTCTTTAAATGATACATTTTCTCAGTTTAAACATTTGATATGTCATCTATGTTCTATCCTGAATAAAATATGGAATTTTGAAACTTCCACATCATTGCATTCCGTTTTTATTTACAATTTGTACTTTGTCCCAACTTTTTTGGAATCGGGGTTGTAATCGGATGGACAGGGTTATGGTCTTGTTACATTTAGGCTCCACCCACAGACATGTATATTTTTAAAAAGCTTTCTCCATTTTAGACTCATGTCCACTCGATCAGTGTTTCTCAACCACTGGACTGCAGCCCACGCAGCGCCATCTAGTGGGCCGTGATTTTTTTTTTTCAAGTTGAAGTTAATTTTTTACTTGTAGTAGGGTACCATTGCTGGGTTGCATCCGACGTCACATTATCCACCTCATTAAGCTATGGTCACACTACAGCTCGCGATGCTTTGAGATGGGTTATCGATGAAAATGAGGCATTTTGATGCCGATATATATGTGAGCTAAAAGTTGTGGTCACACAGCAAGTGAACACTTGTCTGTCGCAGCTTTGTACACGTGCTTGGGACCCGGTCATTATGGGAAACACCTGATAGCGATTTGAGCGCAATCAGCACGCACAGATACAGAAACTGTTTTCACAAAGGCTTTGCGAAGTATCGTCACTGTCACGTTTGTTTCTAGCTATATTTATAACACTGTTTAAATACTCTGCTTTCTGTTTTGCTTTTGTAAATATCATGCTTGCAAATAAACACTCTTCCTGCACTTAGATCCGTCTCTGATCCCCAGATCTTTAACCCAGCCACATATAAAAAGTTGTTCTCCTCCATGCTCGTCCAGGTTTCCATCTGTGTGTCTGTGTAGAACGATGTCTGCAGCACCAGGTAGTTTGAGATGTCAGGGAACTCAACAGATGGATCATTTTCCAACTTGTAGGAAAATCCTTCTTTGTTAGCGTGTAAGGATCTAATCCCATTGAGTAGTTTCTGTATCCATTTCTTTTGAGTGTGCGTCATGGTTTTAATAACTTGCTTGTTTTCTGAACACAAACATGGCACGGTTCTTGTGTTAATGGACCAGACTCCACTTTTGGATCATTAATCGCTTTTGACTGAGAATGACCTGCATGCACGGTTTTATGTTCGCTTCTGGTACATCCATACAGTTTTAAATACAACACCTACAATTAAAAACAGTTTGTTTTTAGTGCATTTATTTAATTCCTGGGCTCCCATCTGTAACAGGGAGTGATGTCGCATCCCATTAATACACTTTACAGTAGATTATTAGATTCTAATAGAATAGATGAGCCAAAATAATTGGGGATTTTTTTAATGTGCCCCGACTCGTTACAAGTATGAATAGGTGGGCCTTAAAGTAGAAAAGGTTGAGAACCCCTGGTTTAGAAAACAAAGATTTTAGAAAGGTTATATATTTTAAACCTCAGTTTTCTTGTGGATGGAAAAAAACAAACAAACAAAAAAACCAAACATATGTTCCTGAAAACGTTCATGCCACAACTATGCATGTCTGTTGTGTGTTAAGAATATTCTAGAACATTTTCATTTCATTGCCTTTCCATATATACCATATAAATCTGTGTTTTGTTACTTTCTTGTTTTTTTTAAGCTGTCCTCTATAGACAGGAATTTTTATGAATTACATTTTCAAAAATATTTCTGTATGTTTGGACAGGACCAACTGGTTTTGGAAGTGTTTCCTGTGAATTCGTTTTTAGAAGAAGAAAAAAAGGACAAGTGTAAATCCTCCACTGATGAGGCTGAATGAAGTGAAGCTACAGTCTGGGCTAGAAAGAAATCAGCTCCAGCCTTCATCAAGCTTCGAGCTTCTTCATACCATTCTGTTTATTTTCCTTATGAACGTTGGTGTTCTTGATTGCACAAAAATCCAAAATGAAGACAATTTGATTTGAACAATCTTTGAAAAGGCAGACAGCTCTGATAGAACTCGCCATCTAGAGACTACGAACAAGCGGCGATTGGTTCGAAGATTGCTGAGCGGCTTTGTTGCATACTCATCTCATCTCATTATCTCTAGCCGCTTTATCCTGTTCTACAGGGTCGCAGGCAAGCTGGAGCCTATCCCAGCTGACTATGGGCGAAAGGCGGGGTACACCCTGGACAAGTTGCCAGGTCATCACAGGGCTGACACATATGCCGCTTTTCCACTACCAACGCGGCTGAGTTGGGCTGAGCCGTGCCGTGCTGAGTTGGGCTGAGTCGAGCTGAGCGGGGCTGTTGGAGTTGCATTTCGACTACAACTGCGCTGAACCGTGCTGGCTGGAAGTGGGTGGACACATTGGGTGGAGTTAGCGAAAGTGGGTGGACGTCACGTGATGTCGTTAGGCGGCGCAAACAGTGACATGAGTGATCTTTTAAGCGGTAGTCTCACGACCCGGATAGTAAACAATAAACATGGAGGACATGGAGTCGTTAGTGTTGCTGGTCTTGGTGCTGTGGCTTGTTGTCACCGACAACGCCAACAGATACTGGCAAGAGCGTATAGATGAGGCGAGGCGCATAAGGCTTCAGAAATTCTCATAATTCGTAATTCTTCTTCTTCCGGGTTTACGGGGTTTACAGATCCCAGCGTGCTCGCGGGGCGTGTGTGGGCATGTGAGGACACTCCTCCTCACCAATCAGTGCACAGGGGAGTGTCTGCTCACGCCCCCAGCCTCACTCGGCTCGGTTTGGCTCGCTTCAGCCCTACTCCAAAACCGTGCAAGTTTTGGGGGCTGAGCAGGGCTGAAGCGAGCTGAGTCGTGTTGTTCTGAGGTAGTCGAAACGTGAGCCGTGTCGGGCTGAAGTGAGCTGAAGCAGGGTAGTGGAAAAGGGCCAATAGACACAGACAACCATTCACACTCACATTCACACCTACGGTCAATTTAGAGTCACCAGTTAACCTAACCTGCATGTCTTTGGACTGTGGGGGAAACCGGAGCACCCGGAGGAAACCCACGCGGACACGGGGAGAACATGCAAACTCCACACAGAAAGGCCCTCGCCGGCCACGGGGCTCGAACCCAGACCTTCTTGCTGTGAGGCAACAGCGCTAACCACTACACCGCCGTGCCGCCTTTGTTGCATACTAATAATCTCAATTCTTTCTCTTTTCATCAGGGAAATGGCGAGGAACCAGGAGAGGAGAAATAACCCGTTGGCCCATCACAAGCTGAGGAACAGAATGAGAATGACAGAAAACTCTTCGCTGAAAGCTGAAGGGTAATCAGTAATCCTAAATATGGAGCGCATTACTTTATGTCCACGTGTGTAGAAAAGATGACAGTTCTAAGACGATTCAAATGACGAAAAGCTGCTTGATTTGAGCAGTGAGTCACGCAAGGTTATGTAAAAAATAAATAAATAAATAAATAAATAAAACTGCTCTGTTCAACAAGATGTTTGACAAACATTTACACAAGGAGGACTCCATACGAGACGCCCACGCCCCGAGTGACAGTCCTATTATATACACTGAGAAGTGGAGGCTCGGGCTTTCAGCTCTTCAGCACCACACTGAAGAAGCTCATGATGCTTCCTGGAGAGGGGAGGGTCACATGACCAACTGCAGGTCATGTGACCTGCATGGCTGAATGAACTCGTGCATTCTTCAGTCATTCACACAAATTTTTATTATTTGAGTGATCAGTTATGTGAGAATGTAAATGTGTTGGAATACCGTGAATAAAAAAACAAAACAAAACATGAAATGAAATGACTATTAAGAAATTAAGAAAATGTTTAACATTCAAGTCTGTTGATGATAATTACAGAAAATATAATCGTTTAACGAAATACGGCAACGTTCCTGACATTTACATGCAACAGATTTTAGAGGTAAAAAAAAGATCTTCACCAATCTCTCTTTTCTCTGTCTTTAAACTAAGAAGATTTTTTTTTTTTTAAATCGCAGCTTGTCATGGTACCAAGAAACTGCAAAAAAAACAAACAAAAAAACCTCTATAAACTCCTCCGTCCTGAAAATGTCAAAAAGCTTAAAGTTACGAAAGTTACAGCTTCACTTCTGACTGTTACAAAGTGCTGACACTGGAGACTCCTTCCAGAAATGTTACATAAACATCTCCTTATTAAAAAAAAAAAACCTGTCACCAAATCAGTGATTACACACATTTTTAAAAAGTGTACGACCTTTCGATTTCATAAAATCAGTGAAATTTAGTTCCCTCTGAAATGTGGTCATTGTGATATATGTTTATTTCTGTAATATCTCACAAAATATCAGGCCGCTCTGTAGCTGGGAAGTTATTTAATTTGAGGGGATTAAAGCAAATAATGTGCACTCGCTTCGCACAGTCAAGCAGACAGAGGAAGTCCGTGTGCGTGCGCATGCGCAGGTTTACCTTTGAGCGTGCACTGACAGTTCCATCATTTTGTCGCTTAAAGAACAGCTGATCACACCGAGGTGCTCGCTGAGCGCCGATATTTATTAGTTTGGTCCTGCGTTTCCTTTCCTTCGTATACAACATAACGTCTTTTCTTCTCGCTTTCTGTTACTGTAGTCGCTCTTTCACGTTTCATCTGCATCCTCCATTTTTCCCTCCTGTTTCAAATTTGTATCCCACAATGCCTTGCGCAAATGAGGAAAGCCCACCACGTCACGCATGACGTAATATCTTGAACTGGGTCATGGTGAAGCAGGAAAAAATAGCTGAGAATTTAAGGCCATGTGGCCCTAAATTCAGTAATTGTTTTATTTTAAAAAATAAATAAATAAAATTGGATGTCTGTGATTCGAATTCAGTAGCTTTTGGTCCACTAAACAAAAATAATTGTGTGTCGGAGAAAATTCTTTTTATGACCTACACTTGAAAAATCTGAAAGGCAGTCTAGCTTTAAAAGTATTTATGTTTAAAAAACATTATCCATGCAAGTTGTTACTGCAGAAACCGTAATGTATTAGAATGAGCACATTAATGCAGATAAACCTCTGTGATGTGCAGCTGCACTACTGTTAGAGCTGCTGTTATAGAAAATTAATCAACACCTTCTCTTCTGACCAATCAGAGACCAGAATTCAACAGAGCTGCAGAGAAAGCACCTAAATTCTTTGACCCCTGATCGCCATTCTCTTCACTCTAGCGAAATGCAAGACTTTCTTCATTTATATTGCTTCCCCTTCTTTTTCCTCTTCGTCTTTCTTTTTTTTTAATTCTAATTGGAAACGTGCCACACTGCCCCCTAGTGCACAAATTCAGGTTGCATACAAAAGCAGGAATATAAATCAGTCTACAAACAGAAAACAGGGGTTACTCCAAACTCATCCTTTATTTTCAAAAGCCATTCTCCTGCATTGCCAAACTCCTCGGTCGGCCTTCGTTCTCTGACCTCGGGTCGTTTTTAACGTACTACGGCTTTTAGTCAGCTTTTTCTGCTGCTCCATCTATTATCCTGAGGTCACTTGTGTACTTCTGCAGAGTGCTGAACCACACACAGCTCCCAAATGACCTGGATTCACTTGATGAAATTAAAGCATGGATTTTTCACAAGTCTCTAAACGGACTTGGAGCTAGAGAGGGAAGTCGTGTTGAGTTCATTGCAGCATCTGGAAAGGATGCTGGTGAATTGATTGATTAATTGATTGATGCTAAATCTTAGTTCGAAAAATCGCCAAGGCTGGGTCATGATACAAAAGACAAAACAACAAAGCGCAAACCAGACGGTCCGACCTGAAATAGCAAACAGCTCAGAACTGCAGATGGTAAAGTCAGAAAGACTTTGCAAAGTGTCACTAGATTTTTTTTTTAAGTGTCTTGAAATGAAGTTCTTGATAGAAATCAGGTGAGCTAGGCTAGTTAGTATTCGGGTTATGAGGACCTCTGGTGGTCGTCTGGTGTGCTGTACATGCATCACCTAAAGCCGAACATGCATTCAGTTCTGTTTCACGACATTCCAGTCCAAACTGACCATGTTTGCGTCATCAAATTCCAGTTTGTGTGCGCTGTTTGTCTGTTTTTTACACTTGCATGTACAAGTGAAGTGTGAAATCAATGTACAAAGTAGGGCTGGGCGATATATCAAAAAATTATCGTTACTGCAAGATGGCCATTCAGATCATCAGAAAACTGAATATCGTGAGTCGAGTGTCGCGATTTAGCAGAAATATCCTCCGGAAATGACCAGGAAGCTGCAGTGTTTTTACCCCCATGAAGATTAATAAATATTAGCCAAGAAGCCTTTATTTGTCACACGTACACTCAAACACAGACTTAAACACACAGTGAAATTTAACCCATCTGAAGCAGTGAACACACAAGTGAGCAATGAGCACACACGCATACCCAGAGCAGTAGGCAGCGATACTACAGCACCCAGGGATCAGTTGGGGGTTAGGTGTCTTACTCAAGGGGACTTCAGCCCAACCTCATATAGCACACCTAATATTTGGGTAAAATGTCTCTTCGCAAGATTCACCTTGACCAAACATTTTTTTTTTGTTTACCATGAACAAGCTTCTGGCAGAATTCTGGTTGGATATTTCACAACTCTTCATGGTAGAATTGGTAGAGTTCAATTAAATTTGTTTTTTTTCTTGGCATGGACTCGACTTATAAGCCTGAACTTATAGGAGCATGATGATCCTACCACCACCACCAGCTGGTACCGGTACAGTGTCCCTCTGTACATAGTGGTCACTGTGGCCAAACAACTCAATCTTTGTCTCATCTGACCATACAGCTTTCCTCCAGAAGGCTTTTTCTTTGCCTGTATGGTCAGCTTCAAACTTGAGTCAAGCTTGAAGGTGTCAATTTTGGAGCAGGGGGTTATTTCTTGGATAGCAGTCTCTTAGTCCATGGTGATCTGAACTGTAGACAGTGATCCATCAGCTTCGAGTTCATGGCAGGGCTGTGCCATGGTGGTTCCCAGGTTGTTCCTGACCATCCAAACCAGTTTCCTTTCAGCTGAGGGTGACAGTTTGGGTTTTCTTGAAGCAAAGTGGCTTGGCAAAGTGACTCCACCTCACAATAACTTGCATACAAGTCCTTGAACTGATCTTGAAATTTGCAGTTGTTTAGAAATGGCTCCAAGAGACATTCCGGAGCTGTGTATATCTGTGATCCTCTTTCTCAGATCTGCGCTGAGCTCCTTGGACTTTCCCATTTTACTGTGTGTTGGTCAATCCAACGAGTGCTGTAAACAAACCCTTTTTATGAAGGCACAGAGAAGCTACCAGCTGTAGTCAATCATGATCACTAACAGGAAGTTAAGAGACCTCGGCCTTGGCAAGATAAGAGACATTTTGGAAGTTTCAGCACCTCTGAATTAATAATCTAAGTGAGCATATGTACATTTTTGACCTTGTATGTATAATTTTGACCCTGTGTTGATTTCAGAAAACCCAAAGAAAATTAAAACTTGTGCACCAAGTTCTAGTGTTTTTTTTTTTAAATTAAAGCTGTATGCTGTACAATCATTCTGCCACAGAAAAAGAATAGTTCAAAGAAATGACTGAAAGCCCAAATATTGCCATGACATTCATATCCAAGATGACATTCACGTCACTGTATGTAAACTTCTGACCACAACTGTATTGGGCAAGGTCTCATTTTCTCCTCCAAAGGCATTTTGGGAAGAAAATGTCAAGTCAGGCATACGCTGTGAATCTGGGGTAAGCAAGCCGCACCTCCATTACCCCCATTCTTACATCACCTGTTTCTTTAGCCACGCCCACTATCAATAAAGACCGCCATAATGGCTGCAAATATGCTCCAAACAACCCTCTAATAATACAGGTTTGAAGTGAGGACATTCAGATAAACTTCAATGACCTCAGTGCATTTTCTAGATGTGGTGCAGGAACCGAGGCTGTACGTGCTGAGACTGCAGAAGTTAATGGATTTCAGAATCAGATTAAGAATTTACTGGCTAGGTAAGATACTCGTACCGCTCGCAAGTAATTGGACGTGGCAGTTGAACACATTGCTACCGGCGCTGTCACAATAAAAAATGAAAAGTAATAATAGATAGAAAAACAGAGGAGATGAATAAACTCAAATATGTAATAAATAGAATAGTTTTTTCACTCGGCACAAAATACAGTATGTGCATGCAGTACAGAGTGTGTGTGTGCGCGCGCAAAACACTCAAGAGGAATAATATAGTAACTACTGAAACTGCCACAAGTGCATATTTACATTATGTACCACACATAGAGTCCTGAGAATAATGACAATATTCCTCGTGTGTGTGTGTTTTTGCAAATTTCATGCTGTTTACGTGGCGGCACGGTGGTGTAGTGGTTAGCGCTGTCACCTCACAGCAAGAAGGTCCTGGGTTCGAGCCCCGGGGCCGGCGAGGGCCTTTCTGTGCGGAGTTTGCATGTTCTCCCCGTGTCCGCGTGGGTTTCCTCCGGGTGCTCCGGTTTCCCCCACAGTCCAAAGACATGCAGGTTAGGTTAACTGGTGACTCTAAATTGAGCGTAGGTGTGAATGTGAGTGTGAATGGTTGTCTGTGTCTATGTGTCAGCCCTGTGATGACCTGGTGACTTGTCCAGGGTGTACCCCGCCTTTCGCCCATAGTCAGCTGGGATAGGCTCCAGCTTGCCTGCGACCCTGTAGAACAGGATAAAGCGGCTACAGATAATGAGATGAGATGAGATGCTGTTTACGTGTATCTGAAAGTGACATAAACAGCTTGGAATAGCACTCTAACCATAATGCACACAATGCGGCCTTCAAAAATGCACCCTGGTCTCTTTTCTCAGTCTTTACTTTTTAAGACGTGAAGTTATGGCGATTTAAATCACTCCTTCTCGACACCTCGTTCTAATCATTTCAGAGCTCGAGAACCTGCTGGTAGAATAGAAATTTATTTTCACTATCTGAGAAAATTCCATCCATCATTCAAATGATCTGTGGAAATAGAGAAACACACACACACACACACACACACTGTATATAAGTGTACAGTGTTGATTCATTTTCTCTGACAGTACAGGGCTCAAGGTTAACTTTTAGAAGCGGTTGCCAGGGAAACCAGGAGCGGAGTTTTGGTTGCTGAAAATAGCCGTGTTTCCACTAACCTGCTTCATGCGCAATTTGGAATTGCAAACTAAAAAGCATGAAAATGAAAACCAAATTGGAAACATTTTTCGCATTTCAGTCACATGACACGATATGAAGAGCAAATGGAAACGCTACCTTTCTGAAAAAAAAGAGTGCTCTGTAAGAGCTATCACGAGAGGAGAAAACAAGCTTTAATCACACAGCATCACTCAACAGAAACACAAAACATTCACTATTGTGTTTTGTCGGAATTTTTTTAAAAAACGTGGCTTCTATTTTGCGTAAAACTGCAACGGAAACCCGGCTCATGATCATATGGTTGCCGCGGCCTACAGCTAATTATTTATAAACTACATTTTAATCATGAAACAATGTTTATAAGTGAAAAATATTCTTGTTTTCTTCTCCAGTTTAACAGTAACGTTGCAGCTGTGGAATCTGTATTAACTTCCCTCCGTCTGAAACACTGTACAAAAGAATTCGAGACAATAAACTGCTTTCTAAATTGATCCCATCCCTGCAATACAGCGCATCTATTTTTCAGAGGCTTTTACTGCAAAACATGTCAAAGACAAATCTCATTCTCTTTCACTCACACACACACTCAGATTCAGGAATGGAAAAATATGAATGCTATTAATTTTGTAGGCGAAATTATAATAAATACCTTCTGTAGCCCAGACTGAGATCAGACATAGTTTGTCGGTCGCGTCTGATCAGAGCCGCGCTTGAGTTGGAGATCCAGGAAACAAGGTATCTATCTATCTATCTATCTATCTATCTATCTATCTATCTATCTATCTATCTATCTATCTATCTATCTATCTACTACTAGGCTATCAGCTCATATACAGTGAGTAGAGAAAATCAAAATGGCAGAGAGTGTTACTGAACCAACCGAGGACGAAATAAAAACTCTACTCGAAAAAATAAGATGGAATGAAAGTATTTGATGGTAAGAACGTATCTTTTTTTATTTCTCAAGAATTATTATTACTATTATTATTATCATCACATTTTTCACAAATTGCTCCTGTCATTTCGCCGGTTTGTTTACATTCTAAGCAGAAATGATTTTGTCCGACGTTTCATATAAAGTTTTTATTTCTCGAATTTGCAAAAAATAAAAATAAAAATGCTCTGTTTGTCAAATTCCAGTGAATGTGGAGAGAATAAAACAGTTATTCCAATCAATCAATTAATCTCAGCGCTCATGGCTTATACACAACTCGGTGCTACATGCCTCGTCGGCTATCAGCTCATGTACGACTTGATTGCGTGGAATCACTGTTAAATATACAATATATAAAACCTCCAAAAATGCTTGTCAATTGCCTTCATCTGGTTGCCAAGGGCAACCTTTACTGTCGAACCCTACAGTAGTGCAGCAACAAATCGCAGGTTTCTACTGTATCAATCGCTCGTTTCTATAGTGACGGCTCCTTCACAGGGGCTTGTACAGTGGTACACTGGACGCTCCACATAAATAGATTTTAAAGGATCATTGCTATGGTTAAGTTTTCCGTAAGGAGATGGTTATTATTTGCGGAAGGAGTCTCCAGTGTCAGCACTTTGTAACAGTCAGAGGTGAAACTGGAATGAAGTTTTCCAACATCTTCAGGACAGAAAGTTTACGTTGCAGGGTTTCTTGTGACTGTGAAAAGTGTTTGGAAATTAATTCTCTATGAACATATAAGATAAAATGACGAATTAAATTCATAAATAAATGTATTTATTTATTTCCACCCACTAATTTAGTCATGGCCAATTCCCACCCACCAAACAGGTCTCCCCTATCACATGACAGCATCCAATCAGGGAGGGTGAAGACTGTCACATGCTTCCTCTGAGTCATGTGACGCCATTCAACCATTTTTTTTTTCAAACTGCTGTGTCGAGGGTGGTGTAACACACTTGCCGGAAATTGCTATCCGCCCATTTCCGCACGCATGAGCTCACAGATGACCATGATTGGTTCGTGTTGCTGTAATTAACAGAAGAGAGTAAGTGTGCCACCCCTCCCTCCCTCCCCGAGAGCACAGACCACTTCTGCTCTCTTGGGCTCCCAGCCATGGAAGACTCTGGCATCAATGGGATTGGAACGAGCGATTTCCAGATGATAGGGTGAACGATATATTTTTTTTCTGTCGCAGGAACAAAAATCTCAAAAATGAGATTGAAGTGACATGGAGTAGAGTTAAGTGGAGTCAAAAGTTAGTGATCTTTTGTTTATTATTTTGCTGTTACTCAACTGCCTGACTCTAATTCCTCCACAACAAACTTCTCTTCTAAAATTTAAAATTCATTTGCATCATCAAAGTGGGTTTGGTGTAAAAAGAAGGATGGCGATAATGAAAAGAACCCGATCCCAACTGTAAAATATGGTGGAGGTTCTGTGATGTTCTGGGGTTGTTAAGGCCCTGAAACCTTGTTAGGGTCCATGGCATCATGGACTCCATGAAATACCAGGACATTTTAAATCACAATCTGGCTCCTCTGCATTTTAGGAAACTAAAACTGGTTTGTCATTGGATCTTCCAGCAGGACAATGATCCGATGTCTAAAGGAACACAAAAATGGTTCTCTAAGCATAGAATTGAGCTTCTGCCCTGGCCATCTCAGTCCCCTGACCTGAACCCCAGTGAAAACCTGTGGGCTGAGCTGAACAGGAGAGAGCACAAGAGAGGGTCGAGGACCCTGGAAGATCTGGAGAAATTGGGTAAAGAGGAATGGGCTCACATGCCCTGCTCTGTATCTCCAATCTTACAGTATAAAATGTTAGAGGAGAGACTCGGTGCTGTTTAACCAGCAAAGGGAGGGTGTACAAAGTATTAAACACAGGGGTGCCAATAATAGTGGCACACTTTTTATTGAAAATATATTTCTTGATGAGGGATTTGTTTTTCTCTGAATAAATGTGTTTCAACTAAAGGTTGGATTTTTCTCATTTTTTTCACTGTGAGATGAAGTGACTTCACCAAAAGGTGGATTTTTTTCTAACCCTTTTGACTAATCTTTACAAGGGGTGCCAATAATTGTGGAGGGCACTGTGTGTGTGTATACAGTATATATGTATGTACTTCCTTCCATTTGAGAAAATGTCAAAGTCAGAATAAGACAACAAAAACAAACCCAGTAGGAAATCAATGTACAATGTTATCAGCAAATGCTTGATCACTGCTCGCAATTTCCCCCCCTGGTCTTGATCATATAATAATCTGTTCCCCTGTCAGGCTCTGCGTCCTAACACCCGTGCTCAAAGTAGACACAACTAAAAATGAGTTCATGCCCTTACAAGCTGAGATTGGAAACTCGGCGAAATATCATCCTAAAATGTCACTGGCTAAATGCCATCTGGAGTTGGAGCGGTTTGTCACGGGACTGAGCTCGCAAGTGGCAAACTTTCCAGCATGCTCCCGGATTTTTTCACTTCTTGGCTGAAATAAGACATCCATCCCGTCCCCGTAAGTATGTCCAGAGACTGGAGATAAAAGGATGGAGACAGTTTGCGCCATGGCTGGATAGTGAAAGTTCAGTTTAATCAACGAAGAAAGCATCTTGTCCTTGTCCAGAAAAAGAAGTCGGCCATGTTGTTTCACACACGTTTGTGCTGGAATTTAGCTGTGATTCATGAGAACATTTTTAAGTGTGAACTAAAGTCAGATCTTCAATCCTGGGAAGATCTTGGCATGCCAATCAACTGGGCCAAGACCTGGAACAATTCCTGATTTTCATGGGGCTTGTTTGTGAGCATTACATTTTTAACTGCTTTATGCCAATTTACACCACATCGCTGTTGAATTCTGGAATCTGATTGGTCAGAAGGTGTTGAAACATTTTCATGAAATGGAACTACAAATGTATTGCTGGGTTTCACGTGATGTCACACCCGCCTCATTAGTTATTCAAAACTCTAGCTGGTGGTCTACCAAAGTTCAGGTGACAAAGTGTTTGTACGGAGAAGGTTCATTGCTCGCATGAAAAATGCCTTACGCTTGCGTTGTTTTAGGTTGTTCGAATCAATCAAACCGCGAACCTGATAAAAGTTTCTTCAGGGTTCCCCGTGAACGAATAAAAAAGGGTGAACAAATGCAGGATTTCACAAAAAGACGTGGAGAAAGGTGGCTTTTGAACCTCTCAGTGAAATCAGAGGGAGGCGAGTCGAAGCATGCTCGAATTTGCAGTGATCACTTGGTGAAAGGTTTGTATTTCCCTCTCAGCTCTGTCCTTAGTGTTTTCCAAGTACTTTTCTTGATGTGTCGTTATTTTACGGGACTTTTTTTAGTCACAAAGCGCTAAAGTCCCCAGCTGTTTCTCCTCACTCCTCACAAAGTCCAAATGCATGAAGGTCGCGACAAAATTCTTCCCCAGCCGTACAGTTACAAAGCGCCGTGATCACTTCTCCGTCTTGTTTAACTAAGATCCAGGTCTTTAAAGAGGTTTCTGATGATCTTTGTGAATGATTTAGCTGAGAGATAAGAGCCAACACAAGTGAGAATCAAGCCAACTATTGCCTGTTTACACTTCAACTTCGTTGTAAAGACGCGAAGAAAAGCTTAAAAACATACTTACACGGGCAAAAACAATCCAGGATTCATTGGGCAGCGATTTGATACCAAGGTCCTTTACCCAGCTACATACAAAAATGATGTAAGCCTCCATACTCTTCCACACTTTCATCTGTTTTGCGGTGTAGAAGGACGTCTGCAACACCAGATAGTTCGAGATGTCAGGGAACTCAACTGAAGGGTAGTTTTCCAGATCGTATGACAAATCCTTCTTTCCTAGACTGTAGGGGTCGATTCCATTGAACATAGTGATCTTCTGAATATATCTAAAGCCAGCAGTGGCTTCTAGATTACGAGCGAACTCTGATAAATTATCGCTAGGTGTTTGCACTACGGCAGCCGTTTAGACCACCAGCTATTTCACTTCCGCTAAGAAAAGTCACGTGACTGAAACCCAGCAATTAAGTATATATGTTATGTTATATGTTGTTATAATTGCCGTGGTATAAGAAGAATAAAATTCCAGGGTGGTATGCCAAGGCTTTGAAGGTTCTTTGTGAAAAAGGATTCGTCTCAGAAGGGGATTAGTAGTTACTCTGATCGAGGGAGAAGTGCCACTTTATTTTGTTTGACATAAGTGACATTGGAGACACAAGGATGAAGCTTTATTAGGAATGATGGAGTATGTAGATAGCAGCGATCAGGCCAAAAAGCTGTCAAGATGTCAAACCTATTTCTCCTTCCTCGGCAGTGAAATCTGACTGCAGTCCTGAAGTAAGTGTCAACACCAATTTGTGTTTTTGCACAAATTTAACACCAGGTCATTAAACTGAGGAGCAGACTATATTTAATCCATAAAGGTCTTCCTCGGAGATCTCTTGTTCTTAGTAGTCCAATTAAATAATACATTATACTGAATTTACTTTCACAAAACCCTTTCAGCTTGAGCAAGACTTTTACGAATACATTTGGTGAACGCCGCAGTCCAAAGAAAACCCACAGGGATCTTTAAGAGAATGTGACATTTTCACTTCTTTCACTGCCTGAAACGAGGATTCAATCACTTCCACTTTAGTCTCATCAGTACAAATTATTCACACATAAACACATGCTAACATCTTAAATGTGTGTGTGTGTGCTGTTTCTAATCAATTAAACAAGCCGCTGATGTGTTCTCATTGCAGTGGAAGGGACCACAAAAAGACTTGGGCAGAAGAACGAGAGGAAAAAGAAGAAAAGAAAGAAAGAAATCCAAAAGCCTGAGTTGCAGTTTTCACAGTCTTCTAAAGGACACGTGGCTTTAAATGTGTAATGTTCCTCTTCTCTATGTCTCAATTCATAAAATAACAAGTCTGTTCTGCTGTGTAGAGACAGAGCATAAATCCGAGGAATATTTTTATTCTGGCCAGGAGTGGTCTACCTGCAGGGACGGCATGATTGAGTGGAATACAAAAAAAAAAGCAGCCGCTCGGTAAAATATAAATAACACCAACTGGCGTTTTTCACTCACGGCACTGGATTTGGAGACACATTTATCATTGAAACATATTGAAATGGACATAAACAGAATGTCCTGAAGTGCCATTTTTCCTTTGCTTTGCCTGTTAACAAGTGTTTACCATAAAAGTTCAGAGTGAATATTCATCATCGGAAACTTTCAGATGATTTACAGACACGGTTTGTCCAATCCATTTGTTCAGGAATTTCCTTCGATGTGAGAGAGATAAACAAGAGAACACAAGATCAACTGTGAGCTACTGCTCACTGACGTATCCCCCAACTCTCGCTTATATCAGAATACAAGCGATCGAAGGAATAGGACACTTATTATGAATGTTGACTTCAACAAATAATTAACCCTGAAACAAGTAAGTAAAGAGCAGTGTCTCTCCCCAGGGATTTCAATCAGCATCCTGGGAAACTGTCATTTTGAAATCGCATTTTGTTTCTTGAAATAGTGTCAAAATCCACCCTACGGTGGTGCTTGAAAGTTTGTGAACCCTTTAGAATTGTCTATATTTCTGCATAAATGTGACCTAAAACATCATCAGATTTTCACACAAGTCCTAAAAGTAGATAAAGAGAACCCAGTTAAACAAAAAATATGTCACAAAAGTATGTGAACCTCTAGGATTAGCAGTTAATTTGAAGGCGAAATTAGAGTCAGGTGTTTTCAATCAATGGGATGACAATCAGGTGTGAGTGGGTACCCTGTTTTATTTAAAGAACAGGGATCTATCAAAGTCTGATCTTCACAACACATGTTTGTGGAAGGGTATCATGGCACGAACAAAGGAGATTTCTGAGGACCTCAGAAAAAGCATTGTTGATGCTCATCAGGCTAGAAAAGCTTACAAAACCATCTCTAAAGAGTTTGGACTCCACCAATCCACAGTCAGACAGATTGTGTATAAATGGAGGAAACTCAAGACCATTGTTACCCTCCCCAGGAGTGGTCGACCAACAAAGATCACTCCAAGAGCAAGGCGTGTAATAGTCGGCGATGTCACAAAGGACCCCAGGGTAACTTCTAAGCAACTGAAGGCCTCTCTCACATTGGCTAATGTTAATGTTCATGAGTCCACCATCAGGAGAACACTAAACAACAATGGTGTGCATGGCAGGGCTGCAAGGAGAAAGACTGCTCTCCAAAAAGAACATTGCTGCTCGTCTGCAGTTTGCTAAAGATCACGTGGACAAGCCAAAAGACTATTGGAAAAATGTTTTGTGGATGGATGAGACCAAAATAGAACTTTTTGGTTTAAATGAGAAGCGTTATGTTTGGAGAAAGGAAAACACTGCATTCCAGCACAAGAACCTTATCCCATCTGTGAAACATGGTGGGGGTAGTATCATGGTTTGGGCCTGTTTTGCTGCATCTGGGCCAGGATGGCTTGCCATCATTGATGGAACAATGAATTCTGAATTATACCAGCGAATTCTAAAGGAAAATGTCAAGACATCTGTCTATGAACAGAATCTCAAGAGAAGGTGGGTCATGCAGCAAGACAACGACCCTAAGCACACAAGTCGTTCTACCAAAGAATGGTTAAAGAAGAATAAAGTTAATGTTTTGGAATGGGCAAGTCAAAATCCTGACCTTAATCCAATGGAAATGTTGTGGAAGGACCTGAAGCGAGCAGTTCATGTGAGGAAACCCACCAACATCCCAGAGTTGAAGCTGTTCTGTACGGAGGAATGGGCTAAAATTCCTCCAAGCCGGGTTGCAGGACTGATCAACAGTTACCGGAAACATTTAGTTGCAGTTATCTGGTGTGACCCCCTTGTGTAGTTACAGTTGCTGCACAAGGGAGTCACACCAGATACTGAAAGCAAAGGTTCACATACTTCTGCCACTCACAGATATGTAATATTGGATCATTTTCCTCAATAAATAAATGACCAAATATAATATTTTTGTCTCATTTGTTTAACTGGGTTCTCTTTATCTACTTTTCGGACATGCGTGAAAATCTGATGTTGTTTTAGGTCATATTATGCAGAAATATAGAAAATTCTAAAGGTTCACAAACTTTCAAGCACTACTGTATATGTTTCGTAAATACATTCAGTCGGTAAACAGGAAGTCAATGTGCAACAGACCTGAAAACAGTATACATGATATAGAACCCCAAGCTGAAGTTTGGTACCAAGTACCAGGTGGCTATGATTTATGGTTGCTGAGAAAAAGGGTGTTTCAGATGGACGGAGATAAGGACGGACGGACAGAGGTAAACCAGTATAAAACACCATATCCATCCATTATCTATGCAGCTTATCCAGTGAGGGTCACAGGTGAGCTGGAGCCAATTCTAGCTGACTTCATGTGAGAGGCAGGGTTTATCCTGGGCAGGTCGCCAATCTATCACAGGGCTACACAGAAAGAAACACCTCTGGAGTAGCCAGTGAACTGAATCCACATGTCTTTGGATTGTTGGAGGAAATCAGATCATCTGGAGGAAACCCACGGAATGAGGAGAACATGCAAACTCCAGAAAGAAAAAGAAAGACCTCAGTCAGCCACAAGATTTGAATCCAGAACCTTCTTCCTTTGAGGCGACAGTAATAACCACTGCACCACTGCGTTGCCCAAAACATCATAACCCTTATTACGAAAACAGTGTTTATGATGAGAGATGGGCGGAGCCCAAATGTATGATCGTTTCTTTTATCTGGTTGATAAGAAAGTGGCGTGCCTAGTCACAGAGTCGCATGTATATCAGCCAATCGTTTTGTTGGTTTTACGATTTTTCTATAAAGCTTAAACAGACAGGAAAAAAAGACAAGCATCTGATGAAAATCAGTCGAGTATCAGTAAATCAAGGCTAAATCACAGGAATATGAACGGTAGCTCATGTGACATGTCGTGCACAAAACTTCGCACACTTCAGGGCTCGCTGCATGACCTGAGTGACTGACGTCGCTCTTTCTCTCTCTCTCTCTCTCTCTCAATCAAATTTAACATTTATCCAACAGGTGCTTTCCTCCAGACATTCTAGACTCTGGCCCCTGGCATCTGATCGTGGTATTTAAGGCATGTGCTATTCAGAGGTTAGGCGAGAGTTACACACACAGGGTGGAGTTTTAAGTAAAATGGAGGCATGTCTCAGTTAAGCTCGATTCTTATATTGAACTTAATTTGATCAATATTTATTATTTTGTTAATAGTACTGATTAAGCATCAACTTTCATTTAAAGTCCATTAAAGGGTTTTTTTTGCATGTACGGGATAAAAGGAGACAGCGATTTAATCTTATCTTAAGGACCAAGTTATAAACGAATTACAGTGGTGCTTGAAAGTTTGTGAACCCTTTAGAATTTTCTATATTTCTGCATAAATATGACCTAAAACATCATCGGATTTTCACACAAGTCCTAAAAGTAGATAAAGAGAACCCAGTTAAACAAATGAGACAAAAATATTATACTTGGTCATTTATTTATTGAGGAAAATGATCTAATATTACATATCTGTGAGTGGCAAAAGTATGTGAACCTCTAGGATTAGCAGTTAATTTGAAGGTGAAATTAGAGTCAGGTGTTTTCAATCAATGGGATGACAATCAGGTGTGAGTGGGCACCCTGTTTTATTTAAAGAACAGGGATCTATCAAAGTCTGATCTTCACAACACATGTTTGTGGAAGTGTATCATGGCATGAACAAAGGAGATTTCTGAGGACCTCAGAAAAAGTGTTGCTGATGCTCATCAGGCTGGAAAACATTACAAAACTATCTCTAAAGAGTTTGGACTCCACCAATCCACAGACAGACAGACTGTGTACAAATGGAGGAAACTCAAGACCATTGTTGCCCTCCCCAGGAGTGGGCGACCAACAAAGATCACTCCAAGAGCAAGGTGTGTAATAGTCGGTGAGGTCACAAAGGACCCCAGGGTAACTTCTAAGCAACTGAAGGCCTCTCTCACATTGGCTAATGTTAATGTTCATGAGTCCACCATCAGGAGAACACTGAACAACAATGGTGTGCATGGCAGGGCTGCAAGGAGAAAGCCACTGCTCTCCAAAAAGAACATTGCTGCTCGTCTGCAGTTTGCTAAAGATCACGTGGACACGCCAAAAGGCTATTGGAAAAATGTTTTGTGGATGGATGAGACCAAAATAGAACTTTTTGGTTTAAATGAGAAGCGTTATGTTTGGAGAAAGGAAAACACTGCATTCCAGCACAAGAACCTTATCCCATCTGTGAAACATGGTGGTGGTAGTATCATGGTTTGGGCCTGTTTTGCTGCATCTGGGCCAGGACGGCTTGCCATCATTGATGGAACAGTGAATTCTGAATTATACCAGCAAATTCTAAAGGAAAATGTCAAGACATCTGTCCATGAACTGAATCTCAAGAGAAGGTGGGTCATGCAGCAAGACAACGACCCTAAGCACACAAGTCGTTCTACCAAAGAATGGTTAAAGAAGAATAAAGTTAATGTTTTGGAATGGCCAAGTCAAAGTCCTGACCTTAATCCAATGGAAATGTTGTGGAAGGACCTGAAGCGAGCAGTTTATGTGAGGAAACCCACCAACATCCCAGAGTTGAAGCTGTTCTGTACGGAGGAATGGGCTAAAATTCCTCCAAGCCGGTGTGCAGGACTGATCAACAGTTACCACAAACATTTAGTTGCAGTTATCGCTGCATAAGGGGGTCACACCAGATACTGAAAGCAAAGGTTCACATACTTTTGCCACTCACAGATATGTAATATTGGATCATTTTCCTCAAAAAATAAATGAGCAAGTATAATACTTCTGTCTCATTTGTTTAACTGGATTCTCTTTATCTACTTTTAGGACTTGTGTGAAAATCCAATGATGTTTTAGATCATATTTATGCAGAAATATAGAAAATTCTAAGCAAGTATCAAAAGCTAGCAGAACTAGCAAAGACAGATCGCAGGACACCAGAAATGAGCCTCAAACCATGCAGACTTCATTTAACTGACATTAAACGACCAAAGTGATGGAAACAGCCAATCGTGCTTTACAACAATCTAAAATAATCAGTATCACCTTTACAAAGCACTAATACGTCCATGTGTGCTTATATTTCTTTACGGTTATCAGGTTCACCCTAATTTTGGCACGGATAACAAACCATGTAAGTTGTTGACCCTATTCGGTTTCCACGTACTTCATCATAATTGGTTCCTTTATTTCTTCTAGTTAGGTCTTTTATTTTATGACTGCTCCTTGCAATGTTGTGTGTTCCGACATTAACTTTAAACCATGGGTTCCAGTGTAAAGTCAGTGTGTCGATTTTGGGTCAAGGGCATGGCAATTTTATGATATAATATCGAAATGTAATAAATTATGTTCCACAATATTTTTATATTACAGATATCATCAAACTCTGATTTGAAGCAGCTGATTAGATGTTGAATAAAAATTCCTAAGCTTTGCAGAAGCTAATGTTTAACAGCTCATACAAAAAACAAACAAACAAAAAAAAGGCCACAAACTGAGGGGAAAAAAGCGGGGCAGGGGATAATTACAAAAACATGCTTAAGTGCTTTTGTCTACTTCAGTGTTATTGCTTGCTATCAAGGAGAGCGCTAATTTTGGGAGCACTTATCTCATTAGAGACCACTGTGGAGCCTCAATGGTGGCGATCGAGGGATTTGTGATGAAACCCTCAAAAAAACACGAGACAGAACTAACAAGAAGAATCCAGTGAGCTGCGGAGATTATAATGGCTTCCAACTGTTCAGTCTTGTTTGAGCTAAACCCAACACAATACTCCTCAAATCATTGCTCTGCGTCGTGGCAGTCCTAATCGGGATCCCGCAGAAGGTTGATCCGAGAACACGGGAGCCGTCACTTGTCAGAAACAGACGTGCATTCTCCTCGTTTAATTTCCATTAACAGTTGGTCCATGCAGGGCGGTGGTTTATTTCTGCAAAAACAAATGCAGCCGAAAAAGAAAAGCAAAATACAGCAAAGAATACAACAGCTTGCAGGGGGAAATAATGAGTCAAATGAAGCGTGATGTGAATATTCTTTACCAAAAATAAACAAGGACACAGTGGAGATCTGCCAGCGCTTCAGCGAGACAAATATGGCAGCGGTTACACCAGTACAGATGAAATAATACGCTGTGCTCATTTTCCTTGATACATTTCTGGAAGGAGTCTCCAGCGTCAGCGCTTTGTAACAGTCAGAGGTTAATGAAGCTTTCTGATGTCTTCAGGACAGAGGAGTTTACACTTCTTTACGGTTTCTTGGTAACACAGTGGAACTGGTGTTTATAGTTGTTATAACGTAAGTGAGAACAGGAACTGACTTGTTTTACAACGTCAAATGCATCTCAAAATAGATAAAAGCTATGAAATGAAAATGTTGTTCTTTAAGAGTTAAAAAATGTATAAAATGCTTTATACAGTGCCTTGCAAAAGTATTCATCCCCCTTGGTGTTTGTCCTGTTTTGTCGCATTACAAGTTGGAATTAAAATGGATTTTTGGAGAGTTAGCACTATTTAATTTACACAACATGCCTACCACTTTAAAAGGTGCACTTTTTTTTATTATGACACAAACAATAATTAAGATGAAAAAATAGAAATCTGGAGTGTGCATAGGTGTTCACCCCCCCCAAAGCCAATACTTTGTAGAGCCACCTTTTGCTGCAATTACAGCTGCAAGTCTCTTGGGGTATGTCTCTATTAGCTTAGCACATCTAGCTACTGGGATAGTTGTCCATTCCTCAAGGCAAAACTGCTCAAACTCCTTCAAGTTAGATGGGTTGTGTTGGTGTACAGCAATCTTCAAGTTATGCCACAGATTCTTGATTAGATTGAGGTCTGGGCTTTGAGTAGGCCATTCGAAGATATTTAAATGTTTGCCTTTAAACCACTCCAGTGTAGCTTTAGCAGTATGTTTAGGGTCATTGTCCTGCTGGAACGTGAACCTTCGTCCCAGTCTCAAACCTCTCGCTGACTCAAACAGGTTTTCCTCCAGAATTGCCCTGTATTTAGTGCCATCCATCTTTCCTTCAGTCCTGACCAGCTTTCCTGTCCCTGCAGATGAAAAACATCCCCACAGCATGATGCTGCCACCACCATGCTTCACTGTAGGAATGGTGTTCTCAGGGTGTTGGGTTTGCGCCACACATGGCATTTCCCATGATGGCCAAAAAGTTCAATTTTTGTCTCATTTGATCAAAGAATCTTCTTCCATGTGTTTGGGGAGTCTGCCACATGCTGTTGGGCAAATACCAAATGTGATTTTTTAAGCAATTACTTTTTTCTGGCCACTCTTCCATAAAGCCCCGCCCACTCTGTGGAGTGTACGGCTTAAAGCGGTCCTATGGACAGATACTCCCATCTCCGCTGTGGATCTTTGCAGCTCCTTCAGTGTTATCTTTGGTGTCTTTGTTGCATCTCTGATTAATGCCCTCCTTGCCCGGGCTGTGAGTTTTGGTGGGCGGGGCCTTCTCTTGTCAGGTTTGTTATGGTGCCATATTCTTTCCATTTTGCTATAATGGATTTAATGGTGCTCCGTGGGATATTCAAAGTTTGGGATATTTTTATAACCGAACCCTGATCTATATTTCTCCACAACTTTGTCTCTGACCTGTTTGGAGGCCCCTTGGTTCTCATGTTGCTTGCTTAGTAGTGTTGCAGAGTCAGAGTCCTTCCAGAACAGGGTGATTTATACAGACATCATGTGACAGATCATGTGACACTTTGATTGCACACAGGTGGATCTTAATCAACTAATTATGTGACTTATGAAGTGAATTGGTTGGAGCAGCTCTTATTTAGGGGTTTCATATGAAAGGGAGTGAATACCTATGCACACTCCACATTTCTGTTTTTTCATCTTAATTATTATTTGTGTCACAATGAAAAAACAATGTGCACCTTTAAAGTGGTAGGCATATTGTGTAAATCAAATGGTGCTAACCCCCCAAAAATCCATTTTAATTCCAGTTTGTAATGCAGCAAAACAGGACAAACACCAAGGGGGATGAATACTTTTGCAAGGCACTGTAAAGATGTGTTGTCTTTATGAACAGTGATGACATGATTTTCCCTTTTCATTTATAGTACTGATACTGAAACCTCGCGCATCAGCTGATATCAAAACCTAGGAAATATATTTGCCTTAATAAATGCTGCCAGGCTTTAAAAAATATTTCAAAGCGCTTATAAATACAGGAAAAAATACATAACTAAAAACATGACACAATAAAACTGCAACACTTTTTATGCAGTTCAACATAATAAATATAACTAGATATGCTCTGTGAGAAAACGTGAATTATAATTGCGACGGTACAAATAAAAAGACGAGTGAGGCTCATGATGGACGGATGAACAGACGGCTGGAAGTGTGTGTAGGATGAGTCAGTCTGAGGTATGAAATGACGTTTGGTGGCTGTCTGATGAAGCGAGGCCCAGCAGGATGACTTTGATTCCAAAAACCTGTTCGTTTTAACGGGGCCAAAAATGCATTGAAGTCAGTGGGAGAAAAAAGGGATGAACGAAAAGCAAGAAAAAGACGAGCGTGGTGCAGGTTATAGCTGAATGTGTTGGGTCAGTTGGTGAGACGTGTCATAGGAAGTTTGAATAAAAAAAGTGGTTTGAAGAATAATAAAAATGAGACCGTCAATGACGGCGTAGCTCACTCCGGCCCCATCTCATCCAGAAGGAACGATCTAAAGTGGGCCACCTTGTGCAGTTCTACTCTCATCCAGTCCAGCTCAAATATTTGCCAGTAAGAATCCAAAACAGTGAGGAATTGATGGAGAAGAAGTGATTTTTGTTGAACTGCTCATTAAGGCTTAATTAGTCCATAACTTCATTAATAATGAACAAGTGCTGCCAGGCAAAACAAACCTCACCCGGCAGCACTTATTTTATACCTATAAGTTGATAATGGTAATATTTCTCAATCATCATCAGGTGTCAGGTTACAGCCCTATGAAAATCCATGACCTTGAGTTTGACATTTCTATCCCATGTTTTAAACTGGCATCTATGGGTGGCAGATCATTCAGTGTTGCTGCTCCTAAACTTTGGAACTCATTACCACAATCGCTTCATGACTGTTCCACTCTCTTTTCCTTCAAAGCTAACTTGAAAACTTTCCTCTTTACCTCACACTACTCTTCCTAGTGTGGCCTTTTTTTTTTTTCTTTTTTTTTGTGTAACTCCTGTGTAAAGCATCCTTGGGTTTGTGAAAGGCGCTATATAAACTTAACTTAAAACCTCCTAGGGCTTAGCGGTCACATGCATGGACAGCACTTTATGGAAATTCGGAACAAGAATCCACATATGTGGACATACTTTTTCTCTAAAAGTACATCTTATCAAAAGATGATGCTTAGTTTTTATTCTAATCAGGTTCTAATAAGCCCAAATAGCAAAGAGAAATAAAAAATGCATGTAAAAAAACAGCTTGGGCCTTCGGAGGTTAATAATAATAATAATAATAATAATAATAATAATAATAATAATAATAATTTATTTCAAAGTCATTCAAGATCAAAGGTCATGGTGCCACATGAAAGCCCATATGGCACTTCCTATAAGTTGAACACATAATATCTGTCTACCATCAACCGTTTTCAAGTTACAGCTCTCTGAAAATCCATGACCTTGAGTTTAACCTTTCAAGGTCAAAGATCATGGTGCCAAATGAAAGGCCATAAGGGAGTTCCTATATGCTCATAATAGTAAACATCTGTCTATCGGCAACCGTTTTTGAGTGATAATGGAAAATATGTTATTTTGACCGAAAGGTTGACCTTTCCAGTGACCTTGACCTTCACCTTGACCCGATTACCCGCAAAATTTAGTCAGGTGATCACCCTAGGTACCCCTATCTTCATGCCAGAAAAAATCAAAATCAGTGAAGAAGTCAGGGAGAAGAAGCAATTTGTGTGAAAACTGCTTCTTCAGGATTGATTGACTCCATAGCTTCATTATTAATTGCAATTATGCAAATTTGTTTAGAACCCCAGGAAGACCTACCTTCCTGCCAAAAATAATAAAAATCAGTGAAGAATTGAGAGAGAAGTGATTTTGTGAAATGTGGATGACGGCGGACGGATGATGGACAGCACATGATGGGATATACTCATCACCTCTAGGCCGGATGAGATAATAATAATAATAATAATAATAATAATAATAATAATAATAAATCTATCAGATAATAATAGTGTGATTGCTTGTACAATCAAACTAATAAAGTATAAATCTAACAATCAATTCTTTAAAAAAGTCCCAATCCAATTCCAATCTTTTCTATTTGTTACAGTCTCTGATTGGACCAGTTCTTTGTTTCTCTGATATCCAATCCAGTTTTCTGCAACTATCCAATCAAATGTTTTGCGAGTAATGAATCGGTGCTGTTTCCATTGCTCACAAATCCGATAACCATATTAAAGAACAGACAAATCCAGGAACATTTCCAGTAAAAAAAAAATCCAATCCAATAATCCATACATGAAGAACAGGACCATATTAACACGCCTCCCAACTGACTGTCAGCGCCATGTCTAATCCGCTGCTCCATTTCAAATCTTTAGAGACATGAACCAGAAAAGAAAATGCATTTATGGCTGAACTGACATCACCCTGATACAGTAAAATTCTATCTATTGGTGTTTCCTGATTTCAAATCAAACAAGCAAACAAAAACTCCATCTCAAGCAGAGCAACTCTGCGTGGACTCCGCATACAAATGATATAACATGTGACAGGAAACTGAGTCGAAGAAAGGCGACACACAAATACACACATCCTGGTGAAAATAATCCCTAAAACACGCCTGAGTGCTGTGAAGCAACAGCGTTATACCCCTTTCCGGATCCGGATAGTGATTATATAAAATATAAAATGCCATTCTTCCATTACATGTGTAAATGCATTAAGTTTAATTACAATCTCTGCAGAAAAAAATCTAATTTAAGCAAAAATAAATAAATAAATTAAGAGTAAACTGAGAACGATACCTTTTCCAACATAAACTGCTTAAAACTAAGCGTGTAATTTAAGCATCAAAAAACAAAAAAACAAGCCAATCTCTGTTCCTTAATTGGCTTTACTGTGCAATCTGATGAGGGACGCCAAAGTTCAGTCAAGTGGAAGCTTTGCAAACACCAGTGTTTGTCGAAAATGAGGCTAAAAATAACAGCAGCGAATTGAACTGAGCGTAATTTGAACCCGATGCACTGCTGAGGGATTGGCAATACAGCCCTGCTCAAATTCACGCCGTCGTTCGGAGTTTTGTCCTCAGCGTTATGCTTTTGTTTCATATTCAGGACGTGTCAAAACAATGATGTCATTGTACTGAAAAACCATCTTCATTAAAATCCTAACCGAGAGATAACAGGATGGTAATTATGGCTCACACATGAAGATCTGATTGGGCATTTCAGAAAGTTTAAACATTGCATTGCAAGCTCAAGTAAAAATATGTATTAGATTGTGTAATGTCCTGAAATAATACTATATACTGTGAGATAGTGTCTCTTAATCATAGGTTTATATTAATGCACTCATTTCTATTAATACATTATTGTTTCTGTAGCAACAGAGAGAGAGAGAGAGAGAGAGAGAGAGTAATACGATACACATTGTGCATGATAACTAAAATCAACTGCTGTGGTTCTTTGAGAAAAAAAAATCCTCTACAAAATGGTTTAAAGAGAAATATATATATATATAAAAAAATTTTTGAGCAAAGTATACAGTACAATATACTATACTAGATTCTATCCAATGCGATATAATATTAAATAATAATTAAATATAAAATGTCGACTCTTTAAAGCTTCGCGAAAAAGGAATAAATTGAAAGCAAACAATTATCATTCAAATTATTTTTTATGCCGTTTTGATTGGCTGAGCAAACTGCAAATAACTGCCTACAAATAACAGTCTGCTCACGCGCAGTTACTTCGCACTTTTGTCGACATGGCTCAATTTCTTTGTTATCATTTGACTCATCATGCAAACTTTATAATCAGTATTTCAAAAAAATAAATAATTTGAATGATAAAACAATTATTGAACTCGGTTTTCACAAAATATCGTGATGCCATCGGCATCAGGAAATAATTCATTGCTTGCTCGCGACTAACAAATCACGATATTTTGTTCAACCTCGTCTAATAGTTGCTTCATGTGTGGTGTTATTGTTTTGAAACATTGGTGGAAATTAAAAAGAAGTAAAAAATAACTGAAGGAATATTCTGGAATTTAAACTTCTGTTGAATAAGTTACATCTGTTACAAAGCTCTGACACTGGAGACTCCTTCCAGAAATGTTTCTGTACACATAGTTTATCCTTTTTAATCCGTTTCCATGATAAGTTCTCCATACAGGTCCCCACAAATGAGCTGTTGCTATAGAAACGCTAACATCACAGTACAAGTGCATCGATATAAACTTGCTGTGATACTGTCAGAGCTGCTGTTAAAGGAAATTAATCACCTTCTGACCAATCAGATTCCTACAGCACCGCGGTATAAATAAATGCAAATGTATTCCACTGTAGCATCTAAAATGCAAACTCGACGAGCATATCACAGAATCTCAGCCGCAGTCTGTAGCGCCGGATAAACACAGAGATATACAGCAAATTTCAGGGAAATCAAATGAGGAGAACTTCAGTGAGGAGAACTCAAGGAGAATCATCGTGCTTTGAAGTACAAGCACTAGACAGCTTAATCAGCGTGGGCAGAAAAGTGAATTCTTTCAAAATAAACTCTCAGAAACGTGTGATGGAACCTCTTCTCCCCACTTAAAAGCGCAGGAATATTCCTCAGTTAGTTTATTGATCTCGTACTTGATTAATGTCATCTTCAGGGAGCGTTCGGGGATGGCGCAGTAATCAGACGAGAACCAAAACACTCAGAAAGGGAAACGACTTTCAATGAAATACAGAAGGAAAAATAAGCTCATACTGAATTTCTTGAAAATAATAAAATCAGGGCCTTTTTTTTTTTTACCAAAGCTCAGGTTCAGGTGCTTGATATATCCAAGTAATGTGATGTTATGAAATGCCTTGATGGAAACGGAAATCCTGTCACCTTTGGTTACCTGTAAATTAGGCATGTAACGAGTCACCAAATTCACAACTCAATTTTTCCATTATATTTTTGAAAAAAAATTAAATGAAGAAAATTTTATTACCAAAAAAGGCAACATTTATTTTCCTATTCTTTATCAGCTTAAGTATTCCTTTTGATTAAATAAAAAAAATAATTTTATTTCATTTTCTTTCTAACCAACAATAATTATTTCCCCATAATGGAAATAAAGGTTGGAGTAAAATCTAATAGCCTATTCACTAAAATATTCATTTTCTTAATAAACTTTTATGAACATTTGTTCTGCCTCCATTTGTTTCTCTTTTCTTTATCTCTCAGCAGTCTGTAAAAAGAGAGCTCGGATGTCTTGTTAAATCTATTTGTAGTCAATCACACAACAGTTCTTTTACATTTTAGATCTGTTTTTTTTGTGTGTGTTTTCGCAGCATTAGAGCTGTGTTACTTCCACTAACGGTGAAGTTACGTGTATTCCTGCTATTGTACGTTATTCCACTCTCTGCTGTCTAAACAACACAATTACAGCAAGGAAAAACTAAAAGATTATGCAGCCTGATAATAATCTCATCTCATCTCATTATCTCTAGCCGCTTTATCCTGTTCTACAGGGTCGCAGGCAAGCTGGAGCCTATCCCAGCTGACTACGGGCGAAAGACAGGGTACACCCTGGACAAGTCGCCAGGTCATCACAGGGCTGACACATAGACACAGACAACCATTCACACTCACATTCACACCTACGGTCAATTTAGAGTCACCAGCTAACCTAACCTGCATGTCTTTGGACTGTGGGGGAAACCAGAACACCCGGAGGAAACCCACGCGGACACGGGGAGAACATGCAAACTCCACACAGAAAGGCCCTCGCCGGCCACGGGGCTCGAACCTGGACCTTCTTGCTGTGAGGCGACAGCGCTAACCACTACACCACCGTGCCGCCCTGATAATAATCATGGTTCATTATTTATTTGATTTATTCAAATCGGCAATTTATCATTGCACGGTATATCATTACATGACTACTGTACAGAAAAATGACATTAACTCAAATATTTGACTTTCAACCTGGAGGCTAGTTAAAGCTAGACTGCCTTTCAGATTTTTCAAGTGTAGGTCATAAAAAGAATTTTCCCTGACACACAATTATTTTTGTTTAGTGGACCGAAAGCAACTGAATTCGAATCACAGACTTTCAATTTTTATTATTATTATTATTATTATTATTGTTTTATTTATTTATTTTTAAACAGAACAATTAATGAATTTTGGGCCACATGGCCTTAAAGTCTCCGCTATTTTTGCCTGCTTCACCATGACCCAATACAAGATACGTCGTCACGCATCACGTGGTGGGCTTTCCCCATTCACACAAGGCATTGTGGGATACAAATTTGAAACAGGAGAGAAAAATGGAGGACGTGAGTGTGCGAATGAAACGTGAAAGAGCGACTACAGTAACGGAAAGCGAGAAGAAAAGACGTTAGGTTATATACGAAGGAAAGGAAACGCAGGACCAAACTAATAAATATCGGCACTCAGCGAGCACCTCGGTGTGATCAGCTGTTCATTTAGCGACAGAATGATGGAACTGTCAGTGCACAGTCAAAGGTAAACCTGTGCATGCGCACACACGGACTTCCTCGTCTGCTTGACTGCACGAAGCAAGCGATTTCATGCACATTATTTGCTTTAATCCCTTCAAATTAAATAACTTCCCAGCTACAGAATGGCCTGATATTTTGTGAGATATTACAGAAACAGATAGATATCACAATGACCACATTTCAGAGGGAACTAAATTTCACAGATTTTACGAAGTCGAAAGGCCGTCTAGCTTTAATAGATGTTTGTTTTTTATCTATTTTAATTCCTAAATAACATAGACAATGGTTAATAAGGTTAAGGTTAGTGTTTATATCCTTCATGTCAATTTCTCATCTCATCTCATTATCTCTAGCCGCTTTATCCTGTTCTACAGGGTTGCAGGCAAGCTGGAGCCTACCCCAGCTGACTATGGGCGAGAGGCAGGGTACACCCTGGACAAGTCGCCAGGTCATCACAGGGCTGATACATAGACACAGACAACCATTCACACTCACATTCACACCTACGGTCAATTTAGAGTCACCAGTTAACCTAACCTGCATGTCTTTGGACTGTGGGGGAAACCAGAGCACCTGGAGGAAACCCACGCGGACACGGGGAGAACATACAAACTCCGCACAGAAAGGCCCTCGCCGGCCACGGGGCTCGAACCCGGACCTTCTTGCTGTGAGGCAACAGCGCTAACCACTACACCACCGTGCTGCCCATGTCAATTGTATAAAAAGAAATCAAAGCCGTTACATATAACGGCTTTGAACCCTGAGAATGGAACCCTGAGAATTTCAGAAATTCACCAACTTTCAGCCACAGGACAGTCAGACTACCCCTTTCCTACACAGCTTCCAAGCTTCTCATGTCACAACAAATGCCACTGGGTAAGAACACTCCAAGTGTAACCACACAGAAGTGGTTTTTCATGCATTTTATTTAATTATTAAAAAATTTCCACCATTGACAGCTCCCAAGAACGACAGAAAAGCACTCAACTCGAGATCGAGTTGAGAGTGTTTTGATGAACTAGGACATATGTCCTCTTCATCATCTGCATTTGGGAAAAGAGTGCTGGAGATGGAGTTGCCATGTAGAAGGAAAAGAAGATGAAGATGAGATTTATGGATGTGGTAAAGGAGGACATGAGGATGGTTGGTGTGACAGACGAAGATACGGAGGACAGGAGAACATGCAGGGACATTGTTGACTGTGGAGAAGAAGAAGGAGGATATTTGGATGCTGCCCCCCCCCCCCCCCATTCTCTCAGGACATGTCTGTTATCTCCTTTCCACAAACCCTGGAGCTAGTTCTGGGCTGATGCGAGTGTTGGGTCAAAGTTGGTTCAACTTGTGAACCTTCTGAGTTTGTTTTTCCACGGGCAAGAGACCCAACATAGAGCCACATCATTACATCACTGAATACAACTTTATACATCTCCACATTGCCATCAATGCTAGCAACAACAACGACAACAACAATGGTGGATGAGTCAGACTAGACGCTACACTAGCTATTTTTTCTAAAAATGGTGGTCAAAGTTTTTGTTGGTCATGATAATCCCACCCCCAGCCTGTGACATAAGCAGTTCTTGGTTCTAGATCAGCAAAGTGTTGGTGCCGCTCTGGAACCAGTTTTCTTGCACGAGACCCAGTTCTTTGGCCATCAAAACAAGAAGAATTTGTTTGCGATTAGGCACTGGGTCCGAACCGGCCCTTGAGCTGCCTTGGTGGAAAAGGAGTAGGTGTTACCTTCTGGATCTACCTTTAAGTTATGGTGTCTTGCAAAAGTATTCATCCCCTTTGGTGTTTGTCCTGTTTTGCTGCATTACAAGCTGGAATTAAAATGGATTTTTGGAGGGTTAGCACGATTTGATTTACACACCATACCTACCACTGTAAAGGTGCACATTGTTTTATTGTGACACAAACAATAATTAAGATGAAAAAAACAGAAATCTGGAGTGTGCATAGGTATTCACTCCCTTTCATATGAAACCCCTAAATAAGAGCTGGACCAACCAATTCATATCATAAATCACATAATTAGTTGATTAAGATCCACCTATATGCAATCAAAGTGTCACATGATCTGTCACATGATGTCTGTATTAATCAACCTGTTCTGGAAGGACCCTGACTCTGCAACACTACTAAGCAAGCAACATGAGAACCAAGGAGCCTCCAAACAGGTCAGAGACAAAGTTGTGGAGAAGTGTAGATCAGGGTTGGGTTATAAAAAATATCCCAAACTTTGAATATCCTACGGCGCACCATTAAATCCATTATAGCAAAATGGAAAGAATATGGCACCACGACAAACCTGACAAGAGAAGGCCCCGCCCACCAAAACTCACAGACCAGGCAAGGAGGGCATTAATCAGAGATGCAACAAAGATACCAAAGATAACACTGAAGGAGCTGCAAAGATCCACAGCGGAGATGGGAGTATCTGTGCATATGACCAATTTAAGCCGTACACTCCGCAGAGAGGGTGGGGCTTTATGGAAGAGTGGCCAGAAAAAAGTCATTGCTGAAGAAAACACGTTTGGAGTTTGCCCAACAGCATATGGCAGACTCCTCAAACACATGGAAGAAGATTCTCTGGTCAGATGAGACTAAAACTGATGGGAAATACCATGTGTGGTGCAAACCCAGCACCCTGAGAACACCATTCCTACAGTGAAGCATGGTGGTGGCAGCATCATGCTGTGGGGATGTTGTTCATCTGCAGGGACAGGAAAGCTGGTCAGGACTGAAGGAAAGATGGATGGCACTAAATGCAGGGCAATTCTGGAGGAAAACCTGTTTGAGTCAGCCAGAGGTTTGAGACTGGGACGAAGGTTCACGTTCCAGCAGGACAATGACCCTAAACATACTGCTAAAGCTACACTAGAGTGTTTTAAAGGCAAACATTTAAATGCTTTGGAATGGCCTAGTCAAAGCCCAGACCTCAATCCAATTGAGAATCTGTGGCATAACTTGAAGATTGCTGTACACCAACGCAGCCCATCTAACTTGAAGGAGTTGGAGCAGTTTTGCCTTGAGGAATGGGCAAAAATCCCAGTGGCTAGATGTGCTAAGCTAATAGAGACATACCCCAAGAGACTTGCAGCTGTAATTGCAGCAAAAGGTGGCTCTACAAAGTATTGACTTTGGGGGGTGAATACCTATGCACACTCCAGATTTCTGTTTTTTCATCTTAATTATTGTTTGTGTCACAATAAAACAACAATTTTCTCCTTTAAAGCTGTAGGCATGTTGTGTAAATCAAATGGTGCGAACCCTTCAAAAAATCCATTTTAATTCCAGCTCCTAATGCGACGAAACAGGACAAACACCAAGGAGGTGAATACTTTTGCAAGACACTGTCATTGCTAGTATTGCTGGAGTCAGAAATAAAATCAGTCCAAAATTATAAAATTTGAATCAGCTGTGAGGAAAGGGTTAACATTGTAGTCAGTAACCAAGTTGTCAGGCTTCTTCTATTCTTCTCAGTAATCTATCGGTTTTGAGAACCAGTACCAGGTACCACTGGTGTCCTGTTAGTGATGATCAAAGGTGTTCAGATAGATGTGTAAGTGCACCTTTACACCTCGACTGACAGCTCCTCATCAGGTAGGACAGAATTGCTTACATTTCCTCCATGGCCGTGTTTGCTTCTTAAAGTACAAGCAACCTCTATTTACACGACACATCCACCATCCATGTTTCTTATTTGCTCCGTGTCATTTGCTAAAATTAGTCCTGTGTTTTCTGACAGCAGGTTCTGTTGTTTAGCGAAAATGACAAGCCGAGGCTTTGACAAGTTTCTGACAGCACAAGGCTGTTAACATAACAGCTTCTCTACAGCCCAATCCATCCTCCCTAATGCTCCTTAATCAATCAAAGCATTCCACACACAACATAATGACATACAGTATTGCCACCTTATTAAAGAGTGCCTTAAATAGCCTTAAATTTAATCACTGTAATAGGCTGAGAGGTTTCATTCAGCACAAGAGCGTGCCGCTTGATTGGGCTGATTGGTAGAAAAGCAAATAAATAAGGAGAATGTTCCGACAAAATGAGAAAACCTCTTCACAGTATGATCACAGCAAGGTGACAATGAAACCTTTAAAGGTCAGGATGGTTTAAGAATAGACTCTGTTTTTAGACTGTAATGGTTGCTACTGACATGACATTTTCCACTTCTCAGAGAAAATGCACCACTGTATTGAATCTCTTTGAGCCACTAAAAAAGTAGATTTGCTTTTTGAGTTTAATTGGTTAAATTTGGGAGTTTACCAAAAACAAAAAGTTTACTGAAATGCATGATGTTTAAGTTTTGTAATGTAAGAATGAGTAAAAAGTTAACAGACTAGATAAAAGAGTGGAGCAAAATGCAGTGTACATTCGTATGGAATATCGTTCCTTTCATTTCTTTCTGTTTAAAGCTGCGATCATGTAAGCAAGAATATGAACGAGCTCGTTTCACGGAGCATCTCATCTCATTATCTGTAGCCGCTTTATCCTGTACTACAGGGTCGCGGGCGAGCTGGAGCCTATCCCAGCTGACTACGGGCGAAAGGTGGGGTACACCCTGGACAAGTCGCCAGGTCATCACAGGGCTGACACATAGACACAGACAACCATTCACACTCACATTCACACCTACGGTCAATTTTGAGTCACCAGTTAACCTAACCTGCATGTCTTTGGACTGTGGGGGAAACTGGAGCACCCAGAGGAAACCCACGCGGACAACATGCAAACTCCACACAGAAAGGCCCTCGCCGGCCACAGGGCTCGAACCCGGACCTTCTTGCTGTGAGGCGACAGCACTAACCACTACACCACTGTGCTGCCCCCTCACGGAGCATTAAACAGAAAAATCCATGATGTGTTATTTGTTAATAAATAAAACCATATAATTTTAGTTGAAAAACATTCTCAAGATGTGTGGCTATTGGAAAATCATAAACTCAACAGTAACTCTGCTTTAATTTTGACCAGCTGACATCGATCTTCACCAACCATCTCTCAATTCCAGCAAAACATAATTTATTAGCAAATTCATCAAACTGTTAAACTCTGCAGCGTGATTATGTTTTATGTTTTGCATAAAGAGTCTTGTGAGCGATTCTACTGAGTTCCCAAGTTACTAAACCAAACTAAACTTCATATCTTTGCATCACTGTGTAATGTTCTTTATATTATATACGGGTAGACACATCTACAAAAAAAAAATACACAAGTTAATCACGTCCCATTGTCGGCAAGCAATGCAATCAGGTGGCTATTGGCACTCATGAGCTTGACACTGTTGACTCTTTCTGTTACCTTGGTGACAACCTATGTGCTGGCGGTGGCTGTGAGCTTGCCACTATAACGCGAACTAGGTCAGCCTGGAAGAAATTCAGAGAGCTCCTGCCCCTCCTGTCATCTAGGAGTGTATCTTGGAGCATTTGTGGCAGTCTACAACTCCTATGTTTGTAGCGCAATGCTATATGCCTGTGAGTGCTGGCCGATTAAAAAGGAGGATCTCAGGCACCTGGAGCGTATTGAAAGAGCTATGTTGTGTTAGATGTGCAACATTAAGCCGGGTGTTAACACCAGTACTGAAGACCTTCGCCAGAAGTTGGGCCTGGCTGATCTCTTCTTGGAGATCAGATACAGGCGCCTTCGATGGTTTGGCCACGTCCATCGCAGCTTCCAAACCATCAAAGACATCACAAACCTGCAAATGGCTGGGAAACGGAAGAAGGGTCGACCAAGAAAGTCATGGAAGGAGTTAGTGGTTGCCAATTTGAAGGACTGGGGCCTTTTGGCCAGTGACGCTCTAGATAGAGGAGGAGGCTACAAACTCACATGCACCGTCTGACGCACTAGTAGTGTTTCAAACAGACGTAAAAAGGATAAGAAGAATAAAAAAAAAGAATTTTAATGTTGAAACAGTTCACCATTTTGACAACGCACATCTAGTCAGCAGGAAAGCACTGGGACTGACATCATCGGAGTGAAATATTACACATACGGGACACTTTTTCCATGGAATAAAAGTGTGTTCTATTCCCTTCTAGCGGGTTTATTGATAGCATGCAATATTGTTATCATATTGCTGATCCTCCGTCTATTACGCCACTCTCCCCAGTGGAGAATGAGCATGCAATATTGTTATAATATTGCATGTTGTCAAGACAAAATGATGTCACACATTGGAGCGCATGTAAATATCCAATGACAAAACTTTTCTGCTGCGCATGCACACAATCATTTCTTTGTCCACCAGGAAAGAGAGAAGATGAGGCTAATCCAGTGCTCCTCCTAGGATGTAGCACTAAATAAATAAACTGAAACCAAAGACGCGCTGAACACCTGAAAGGCTACCAAAACTTCATTATATAGATAGTTTTCACTCACGTCACGGCATTCACACAGTTTAAATCGGGAAGCTGCGCACATTTGCGCAGTCCTGCACACCGCTTGGGCTGCACAAATGTGCGCAGCTTCCCGATTTAAACTGTTTTTTTCTTATCCTTATACTTCCTGTTTCATGGACTGTAATGGATTTGCTTATTTAGTAATTTTAATACAGAATTTACTTTGAAATTATAATCAGACACTCCAATGCCCCCCCTAAAAAAATAACCCGGATCTGCATGATTCAGGCGGCATCCGCCAAAAGGCGCACTGTTTGCATCCCAAACACAAATTAAATCATACAGAATAGACCTAAAATGTTTTTCAAAAATGACCCTTGCGTGAGTGAAGTGACAAGTTTCAAATAGAAACGTGACAAACGAGTGATATTAAGTGTACATTACAATGTAAACGTACACTCAGCGGTTCCAGTTAGGCATTCTCCAGAGATTGTTCACATGATGTTTTGGTTTCCAAAAACAAACTTGAACACAATTGATTGTTTATTTAAACAACTTACCACTTATAAAATGATCGGAGCAGACTTTGCTGTGTTTGGAAGACTGATAATCCTTGCGGTTGATTCTCGCAAGCCATAGATTTCTCCTTTGTATGCTGAGTTTGTTTGTTTGCTCGTCTTCGTGCTCCCGTACAGTGGGAATTCCATAAAAGCTCCGCTTGACTTCATCATCTGACCTATTACGACAGCCGTGAATACAACAGGTGTGCACCATTGCTAGCTTTAAATAGTAGTAATGTAACTATAAATGTAAATAATATATAAATGAATGTAACTCGCGCGCTACAATGTGTGCTCAGTGACCCGTACGGTAAGCTAGCCCTCCAAGATGGCCGCCACCAGGGAATCCCCGACTCTGTGACGTCATGTGAAAACTATCTATATTCTTCACGCATATTTACAAGAGAAAAACAGGAAAAGAGATACGTCAGAGATGTAAAACTTCTGCGCTAGCAAGTGACTGTGACAATTTGTAAACAAACATGGCTGCGAGGTTTGCTTTGTTAAAAGAGTAAGATTTTGAGAGAATTTTGGCTGCCAAGTTGCTCTGTTGTGTGTAGCTGTCGTTGATTTTAAAAATAACTAAGTAAATTACACCTGGAAAATAATAATAATAATAATAATAATAATAATCAGCCTGACTGCACTAGCATTGGCCTTTGCAAACACTAAACCGGCTGGAAGGTAACTGGACTGCCACGCTAACAGCATCGAGTCCCGGGTAAACTAGCATTGGCCTTTGAGAATGCTGATATGAAGAGTGTGTACATATAATAATAATGGCTTTTTTTCACGGTCTATCAGATATATTCCATTCAGCTACTTGTCTTCGACTCATTCAGTATCATGCTAGCTGAATAGAATATATCTGATAGACCACTCAACGCCAGCCAATATTATTTAAATATGTCACTCAGCTCTGCGGTGTATTTCGAATGAAAAAATGCGAGTTTTTCAACACGAGAAGATAAACTTCAGATCTTCAAGCCAACATGTGATTTTTTTTTTTTTTTAATTATATCGACACATTCACAAACAAAAAGTACCCAAATTTATCAAAAACAATTCATTGATTTCATCACGAGTGACAGATAGAGATTTATGTCACAGTTTTGGTTCTCCATGTCCCGGTTGGAGCTCGTATGAAAAATACGAGTGGTGTATTTCCCAGTAAAACACTCATTTCTGTATAATATAAACTGCTCTTTCACTCCTCACCTGATTTCATGTCAGTTATAAACTCAGCAATTAATGGGGATTTTTTTACAATGAAGAAAACAATACGTCTCCGTTTTGTACTTGTTGAGGTCCCAGTCAAGGTGGAGGATCCCAGTCCAGTTCCAGTACTGACCGGCTTCTCTAGAGCGTCACCTTGCACTGCAGTTAATTTACATGACATTTCTCATTTAATTAAAGTCTAAGGTGAAAATCGTCGCAGCTAAAATGCTTCTGAAATTGATTTTTTTTCCAGAGCTTTTTGCACCTGCCTTTTAGTATTTTAAGACCAAAGACAATTGCATATCAAGAAAAGGACTGTAAAATCATACCCATACAGTATCCATCCGTGTCCAATTTAATTCTTTTTAGAAACATTCACACCCCACCCCTGGAGGCAGGGCTTGCTCTACAGCAGCAGTTAGCAACAGTAACGGTTGATCCGTATGTACTGTAACTCGCTTGCTAAGCTACTGTCACGTTTGTTCAGTTTCAGCAGGGGGTGTGGCATGCTGTATCTCAAACGCTATATGGCTATTACATGAATCAAAATAAATACATCAAACACAACGTACACAATGAACAGAGCTGAACCGAGATTGTGTGTTAAAATAATATGACTGATCAGTAGGTATTAAGTGATGTGAGGAATTCTTGTTCCTGAAGCTGTTTCCGGACTTCCAAATTGTTTTATTCTGCTTATACAACATCAGTTTGCCAGCCATGATTTATTTTATGTATTTATTTATTAAAGAACAACATTTATACTTTGTTTATATTTACAATTATTGTTGTGGAACTTCTGCAAAACAAGTTCTCGCGTCCATTTTCATCAGCCTCTGTTTTTTTTTCTGCCTCTTGAAGTTAATAAGACAAAAATATAGCAGTTGTTACGTTAGCAAGAAACTGCTAAAAGTGTAAACTGAGGACTTTTCAGTCTCGGAACATTTAGCTAACACTGGAGACTCCTTCAATCGATGTTTAAAAAAAAAGTCTCCTGACAGAAAACGTCAGCATTTCCAGATTATAGTTTTTAAATTAAACTTTTTAGAAATCTATTTATCGACATACACTCACCTGCCACTTTAATAGGAACTTGTTGTTGATTCTAAGATCCCTGTTCTTGGCTGCAGGACTGGAACCCAATGTGTTCTTCTGCCGTTGCATGCTGAGATGCTTTTCTGCTCACCACGGTTGTAAAGAGTTACTGTGAGTTACTATATCCTTCCTGGCATAAAAGCTCGAACCAATCTGGTCATTTTCCTCTGACCTCTCTTATCAACAAAGTGTTTGTTTCCACCCACAGAACTGTCGCTCACTCCCTTGATGTTTTTTGTTTTTCGCACCATTTTGTACAAACTCTAGACAATGCTGTGTGTGAAAACCCCAGGAAGGAGATCAGCAGTTTCTGAAATACTCAAACCTGTATTTCATCTGGCTCAAACCAACACCCATGCCACAGTGAAAGAAAGACACACAAAAACTGAGATCACAATATTTCCCGTTCTGATGTTTGAACATTGTGAATATTAATTAGCTGAAGTTCTTGAGTTGTATCTGCATGATTTGATGCATCGTGCTGCTGCCGAGGGATCGGCTGATTAGAGAACTGCATCAAACTGCAGGGGGATGGAGGGGTGTTCCTAGTAACGTGGCCGGTGAGTATATTTTCATTAATATCTTCTCCAGTAAACAGAATTTTTTGAATGATTTCATATTCAGTCAAGTTCACCCTCAAAAGACGACAACTAGAGACAGATCACAGAAATGATCTGTAAAAATACTGTATATGTACCATCTAACTGATGGTCTGTACATCTCATCTCATCTCATCATCTCTAGCCGCTTTATCCTGTTCTACAGGGTCGCAGGCAAGCTGGACATGATAAGTAAAAACAGAGAAAAACAATGAATAAAAGGCAGTATAATTGTGAAAGATTTGTTGTCAGGCTTTCGTTGTCCTTCTCCTTAACAGCTCGATGCACAGGCGAGGAGCTCTCCGATGTTGCTCAGAATATTTTAATAACGTTTTCCGTGTGGTGCTTTTTTTCTTTGTTTCTCAGGAGGAGAATTTAAATTATAGCAATGACAATTAAGGAAATGACTCCTGCTCCTATGTGGCACATTTGGGACAAGTTGAGCTTATTTCCTGCCTCTACTTGGCTCATTTCCCCCTAAAGCATCCAACCCCCTGTAAATGTCCCCCAATGATGCTGCTTATGCTCTCGATGAATCTTTAATGCAAGGTGTTAAAGTTTGTTTTCCGCACAAGCAGCAGGTTAAAGTCATTCAGCAGCTGCGTGACTCCGATTAGGAGAGAAAAAATGTGTCTGAAGTGTGAGACTCGATGGTGAATTAACTGTCTATGAAGTCATTTGGAGTTTGGAGGAAAAAAAAAAAGAGGTGGAAATTATCAAACGCAATCATTGGTACTCAAGCCCAAATCGCCAATCACTGCAACCAGTGAATCAGGTTTGATGATCTCATCTCATCTCATTATCTCTAGCCGCTTTATCCTTCTACAGGGTCGCAGGCAAGCTGGAGCCTATCCCAGCTGACTACGGGCAAAAGGCGGGGTACACCCTGGACAAGTCGCCAGGTCATCACAGGGCTGACACATAGACACAGACAACCATTCACACTCACACCTACGCTCAATTTAGAGTCACCAGTTAACCTAACCTGCATGTCTTTGGACTGTGGGGGAAACCGGAGCACCCGGAGGAAACCCACGCGGACACAGGGAGAACATGCAAACTCCACACAGAAAGGCCCTCGCCAGCCCCGGGGCTCGAACCCAGGACCTTCTTGCTGTGAGGCGAAAGCGCTAACCACTACACCACCGTGCCGCAGGTTTGATGATATCTAAAAAAATATTAAAAAATCCGATCGAATCATGGTGTCTGTTAATAAATTCAGTAACTGATTTTATATATATATATATATATATATATATATATATATATATATATAACGGTGGTGGTAAAAGAAGAGCGACTGTACCGGCTGAAGGTCACGCGGGTCTCTGCTGTGGCGCACGAGCAACGGGACATCACTACCGCACCGGACGGAGCGGGGGCGGGGCAAAATGACTGGCTGTAGAGTCCATCAAAAGTTCGATTTAAATTGACCATGGTTGCAAAATATTGGCCAAAAATATGCAAACACTACGAAATATGAAAGTAAGATGAAAAAGAAACATTCTATTGCCTTATACTGCAGGACTAACACAAAATAAAACTGTCAAAACTCACCTTTTCAGTGATAATGTCCGAACAGATCACTCACATAACAGAAAGACCACAAATGGAAGCACGATTGTGGCAGTGGGGCGTGGCCAAGCGTCGGTCTGTGAATGGAGGGCGGAGTCAGGGAAGGTAAGTGGTGGAATCATTGCACCTGATGGGACTTAACCTGTGTTTGTGTCTTCCCCAGTGACTGCGCTGCGGGGAACCAGGGCACCTCCAGCATCAGGAGCAAGAATAACGCTTCAAAGCCCTGGTGCTGGCGCGGCAGGAAGATCGCCAGGCGTTCCAACACCTGCTCGTGTCGGCGGGGGCCCCGATCACCACCGCTGCGGACCCTCCCCACCTCACCCTAACGAAGATGGGTCCGCAGGACGACCCCGAAGCCTTCCTCGCTCTTTTCGAGCAGGCAGCCGAGGCGTGGGGTTGGCCGGTGGAACAGCGCGTAGCGCGCCTCCTCCCCCTGCTAACGGGCGAGGCACAGCTAGCCGCGCTACAGCTCCCTACCAACAGCCGGCTGGTCTACGCGGACCTCTGCAGGGCTGTCCTCCAGCACGTGGGTCGCACCCCAGAGCAGCAGCGGCAGCACTTCTGTGTGCTGCGCCTGGAGGAGGTTGGCCGGCCGTTCGCATTTGGCCAGCAACTCCGGGACGCCTGCCAGCGGTGGCTGAGGGCTGACAACCGCAACACCGAGGGAATCATCGATCTGGTAGCACTGGAGCAATTAGTCGCCCAACTTCCGGAAGGAACTGCGGAGTGGGTCCAGTGCCATCGCCCGGCGTCGCTGGATCAGGCCATCGAGCTGGCGGAGGACCATAAGGCGGCCGTTCCGATGGCAGGACAGCATGTCTCCCCTTCTCCCCTCTCTCTCTCTCCCCTTCTGTTCTTCGTCCTCACCCCATTCCCCCACCGCGGAGGCGGGGGCCAGCTCCACCCCAACTGGCCCGCCGCACCCGCAGTGTCCTACCATTTCCTACTTCCGTGTCTGTGTCTTCCCCCCTTCAGGTGAGTGATCTCTGGAACACCGGTGCAGAGAGAGAGCCTGGGCCAGTATGCTGGCGCTGCAGGGAACCGGGGCACCTCCAGCATCAGTGCTCGGCAATGGAGGTGGGCGTGGTGGTCTGGATCCCTGACGCGCCGGAGATCGCCCTCGATTGGGCCGGAGCGTATCGCATACCGGTGAGTATCCAAGGGGATATGTATCAGGCTTTGGTGGACTCCAGCCGTAATCAGACCTCAATCTACTAAAGCCTGGTGCAAGACGAGGCATTGAGAAGAGCACAGTTGGTGAAGGTGTTGTGTGTGTGCACGGGGATGTTCACAACTACCCTTTCGTGTCAGTCCACATCCTATTTTGAGGGGAGAAATTTAGAGTAAAGGCGGCGCTTAATCCTCGCCTTACCCACTCGATAATTTTGGGGACTGATTGGCCAGGATTTCGGGAATTAATGACGCATTTAGTGAAGAGTGGGGCCTGCCATAGTTCAGCAGGGGGAGGTCCCGGAGTGGCATTGGCGGGAGCAGCTGTCACAGAGCCGTCTACGTCATCACCGCGTCAGAGTGAGGAGCAGCAGGCTCCTCCTCTCTCTCTCAGGGATTCCCTCACGGATTTCCCGTTAGAGCAGTCGCGAGATGAGACTCTGCGGCACGCGTTTGACCAAGTGAGAGTAATCGATGGTCAAACACTCCAGCCAAACACCACCCTGTCCTTCCCCTATTTTTCCATTATTAAGGATAGATTATACCGAGTGACACAGGACACTCAGACTAAGGAACAAATAACCCAGCTTTTAATCCCAAAGAGCCGCCGGGAATTTATATTCCCGGTGGCTCACTTTAATCCCATGGCCGGACACTTGGGGCAGGACAAGATACTAGCCCGAATAATGGCCTGGTTCTATTGGCCAGGGATTCACAGCGATGTCCGTAGGTGGTCTACGGCATGCCGCGAATGCCAGTTAGTAAATCCTGTGGCCATCCCAAAAGCGCCTTTGCGCCCTCTGCCATTAATCGAGACCCCGTTTGAAAGAATTGGGATGGATCTCATCGGGCCATTAGATCGGTCAACACGAGGATATCGCTTTATTTTAGTTCTGGTGGGCTATGCAACGCGATATCCGGAAGCAGTGCCTCTTCGCAATATCTCAGCACGTAGTATTGCAGAAGCACTCTTCTGCATCATCTCCCGGGTCAGAATCCCCAAAGAGATTATGACTGATCAAGGCACTACGTTTATGTCATGCACACTGCGTGAACTGTATGGGTTACTGGGAATTAAGCCTATCCGCACCAGTGTTTATCACCCACAAATGGATGGCTTAGTCGAACGGTTTAATCGCACCCTCAAAAACATAATTAAAAAATTTGTAAGCGAGGACGCACGCAACTGGGACAAATGGCTCGAGCCCCTGTTATTCGCAGTGTGAGAGGTCCCGCAAGCCTCCACGGGGTTCTCCCCATTCGAATTACTATACAGGCGTAAGCTGCGTGGCATTCTGGATGTGCTACGGGAAAATTGGGGGGAGGGACCTTCAACCAGTAAAAACGAAATTCAATACGTTATTGACCTGCGCGCCAAACTCCACACACTCACGCACCTAACCCTGGAGAAGTTGCGGCAGACCCAAGAACGTCAAGTCCGTCTATACAACAGGGGCACGCGCCTTAGGGAATTCACACCGGGAGATAAAGTACTCGTGTTGTTGCCCACGTCGAGCTCTAAATTGATCGCCAGGTGGCAAGGACCCTGTGAGGTCACACGGCGAGTCGGGGACGTCGACTATGAGGTGAGGCAAATGGACAAGGGTGGGGTGCTACAGATTTACCACCTCAATTTACTAAAACTTTGGAACAAGGAGGTCCCCGTGGCGTTGGTGTCGGTGGTTCCAGAGAAGGCAGAGCTGGGGCCGGAGGTTCAAAAAGGGAAATTGACATCGCCCACCGCTCCAGTCCCCTGTGGAGACCACCTCTCCCTGACCCAGCTCACGGAGGTCGCCCAGTTGCAAACAGAATTTTCTGATGTGTTCTCACCACTGCCCGGCCGCACCCACTTCATAGAACACCACATTGAGACATCCCCGAGGGTAGTAGTGCGCAGCCACCCTTACAGACTGCCCGAACACAAAAAAAGGTGGTTCGGGAAGAGCTCGAGGCCATGCTCGAAATGGGCATTGTTGAGGAGTCCCACCGCGACTGGAGCAGCCCGGTGGTCTTGGTTCCCAAGGCCGACGGGTCAGTCCGGTTCTGCGTGGACTATAGGAAAGTCAACACGGTGTCTAAGTTTGACGTGTATCCAATGCCTCGCATTGACGAGTTGCTCGATCGAGTAGGCACGGCTCATTTTCATTCGACACTGGATTTGACAAAGGGATATTGGCAGATCCCCTTGACTCCGCTATCCCAAGAGAAAACAGCCTTTTCCACACCGTTTGGCTTACACCAGTTCATCACACTTCTTTTTGGGCTGTTTGGGGCGCCCGCTACGTTCCAGCGGCTTATGGATAGGGTCCTCCACCCCCATGCCACCTCTGCGGCCGCCTACTTGGACGATATTATTATTTATAGTAATGACTGGTCGCGGCACGTGGAACACCTAAGGGCCGTCCTTAGGTCACTGAGGCGAGCGGGTCTCACAGCCAACCTGAAGAAGTGTGTGATTGGGCGGGTGGAAGTACGGTATCTGGGTTTCCACTTGGGCAATGGGCAGGTCCGTCCCCAAATTAATAAGACAGCAGTGATTGCGGCCTGGGCCCAAGACCAAAAAGGGGGTGAGACAGTTCCTGGGACTGACTGGCTACTATCGTAGGTTTCTACCTAATTATTCAGATGTCACCAGCCCGCTGACTGATCTCACTAAAAAGGGGGCACCAGATCCGGTCCAGTGGACGGAGCAATGCCAGCGGGCTTTCTCGGAGGTAAAGGCTGCATGTGTGGGGGGCCACTGTTACACTCCCCTGACTTTTCTCTCCCCTTTATTTTGCAGACGGACGCGTCGGACAGAGGGCTGGGGGCTGTTCTGTCCCAGGAGGTGGGGGGAGAGGACCACCCAGTGCTGTACATCAGCCAGAAGCTGTCGGTCCGCGAGGGCAGATACAGCACGATCGAAAAGGAGTGCCTTGCCATCGAATGGGCAGTCCTCGCCCTCCGCTACTACCTGCTGGGACGCCCTTTCACCCTCTGTTTGGACCACGCGCCCCTGCAGTGGCTCCACCGCATGAAGGATGCCAATGTGCGGATCACCCATTGGTATCTGGCACTCCAGCCGTTTAAGTTCAAGGTGGTCCACAGGCCGGGGGCGCAGATGGTCATGGCGGATTTCCTCTCCTGTCAAGCGGGGGGGGGGGGGTCGACTACAGGCCGGATGGCTCCCCAGCCTGAGTCGGGCGGTGGGGGTATGTGGCAGCGGGAGCGTGGCCAAGCGTCGGTCTGTCAATGGAGGGCGGAGTCAGGGAAGGTAAGTGGTGGAATCATTGCACCTGATGGGACTTAACCTGTGTTTGTGTGTCTTCCCCAGTGATCGCGCCCTTTAAAAGGAGAGGAGAGCAGAGAAAGGGAGCTCTCTCCCCAACCAGAACACTTGTGTGTGTGTGTGTGTGTGCGCGTGTGTGGCTGGGAATTTGAGAAAGGCTGAAAAGCAAAAAAATAAAGAGTTTGTTGAGAACTCAGTTCTGGCCTGCCGTGCTTCTGTGCTCCACCCACCTGGTCGAATACCACAACGATCAACTTCTAACTGTTGGAACGGAAAATTCCATTCTACACATGCAAATTGTTAATGTGTGTCCTTCCCCACAAACAAATAACACGCTACGGTAAAAAATATACCACAACTCATTTTATAGCTCAGAAATTCATACAAGACCAGCTACCATTGTAACATATTCTGTATGTTTCAGCTTTCAGCTTTTGTTTTAAAAAAAAAATCGCAGATTTCTAACTAAATTTTTATATGGCGTAGTGATTTTAAGTTACTACTTTTGGTGAGGTAGTGACCTTGACCCTGAGGCTTTCCGTTTAGATCAAAACACACGATCGTATGGGTTTTAGGTACGCGGAAAATGGAGTTACAACAGTGATCAAATATTTGCATGATGTTTTATTACGGTTATGATTATTCTGTGAGCGCACCAATCCTTAGGTGTATAAAGTTACAACTTAAAATACAATTAGTGATAACTGTAGACTTTTCAGTGGACTACAACCTTTTTATGTGAATGCGATGTAGTCAACCATTTATCATGTCCCAGATCAAGCCACCATTTTTCCACAAATTTGCAGAATTTTTGCCAAATTCTGAATATTCACATCAAAGATTTAGTTTTATCTGTATTATTTCTTTCATAATTTTATTTCAAATTAAAACCAACATCACCATTCAAAAATATATAGTTTATTGACTGTGAATATATTTAGTGGGGTACCCCCACAGTACCCAGTTTCTGAGACAGACCCATATATATATACACACATGGTGGCATGTTGGTGTAGTGGTTAACACTGTCGCCTCACAGCAAAAAGGTTCTGGGTTCGAGCCCAGCGGCCAACAGGGCCCTTTCTGTGTGGAGTTTGCATGTTCTCCCCGTGTCTGCGTGGGTTTACTCTGGGTGCTCTGGTTTCCCTCACATCCCAAAGACATGCAGTTAGGTTAACACGGGGCAGCCCATGTTAAGTCTGTGCTTGAGTGTACGTGTGACAAAGACTTCTTGGCTTGGCTTCTTCTTCTTAACAATTATTCCATGAAACTGAGTCATACATGAACTGATAGCCAATGAGGCGCATAGCACCGAGTTGGCTATTAGCCATGTACGACAAGATTGAGTGGAATGGCTGTTTTATTCTATCCACATTCACTGGATTTTGAGAAACAGAGCTAGCTATTTATTTAGCAAATTCAATAAATAAAAACTTTATACAAAATGTCCAACAGAATCATTTCCACTCATATTTCCACAAACAGGCGAAATGACAGGAGCAATTTGTGAAAAATGTGATAATAATAATTCTTGAAAAATAAAAAAAAGATATGTTCTTACCATTAAATACTTTTATTCCATATTTTGTTGCTTTTGGTGGGGTTGTTTTCAAGTAGAGTTTTTATTTCGTCCTCGGTTGGTTCAGTAACACAGTCTGCCCTTTTCTTCTACTTCTTCAGGATTTTGGCGGTTTGCTGGGCTGGAAGTGTGGAACAGGAGCTATTGGGGGAATAAAAAACTATATTCTTTTTGCTATTTCTGTTGCTTTTAAATACATGATAACAAAATGATATATCTGACTTGATGCGTGCCGCCATTTTGTTTTTCTCGACTCACGGTATATGAGCTGATATCCTCGTAGTAGAGTAGCCAATCAGAACGCGCGATTGCTCACATCCAGTGAATGTGGACAGAATATATATCTAAATATATATCTATATAGGAATAACATCCATGAAATATATCAGTCAGGATTTAGACCTCATCCTAGCACAGAGACAGCACTGGTTAAAGTAGTAAATGACCTACTGTTGGCGTCTGATCAGGACTGTCTCGCTGCTTATGTTGCTTGACCTCAGTGCAGCATTTGACACCACTGATCATTCCATTCTCCTGGATAGACTAGAAAATGTTGTGGGAGTTAAGGGAACGGCCCTCTCCTGGCTATTTAACTGATCACTATCAGTTTGTTGATGTAAATGGTGATTTTTCTAGACATATCGAGGTAAACTTTGGTGTTCCACAAGGTTCTGTCTTAGGCCCATTGCATTTTTCTGTATATATGTTACCTCTGGGTGATATTATTCGTCAGCATGGTATTAGTTTCCACTGTTATGCTGATGACACACAGTTGTATGTTTTTTCCAATGTGTAAAGGACAATTAGACACTGAATACTTATTAACTTCTTTCTGCTTAACTCTGACAAGACAGAATTACTTGTACTGAGACCACATGCAGCTAGAAGTAGGTTTACTGATTACACAGTAACTCTGGATGGCCTTTCTGTTTCTTCACGTGCAGCAGTAAAAGACCTCAGTGTGATCATTGACTCCTATCTTTTGTTTGAAACGCATATCAATAATATTATCCCAATAGCTTTCTTTCATCTCAGAAATATTGCTAAGAAATGTAATGTCACTATATGAAGCAGAAAAACTAGTTCATGCTTTTGTTACCTCTTGGTTGGATTATTGTAATGCCTTACTGTCTGGATGTTCCAATAAGTGCATACACAAGCTCCAGTTAGTTCAAAATGCAGCAGCAAGCCTCCTTACTAGAACTAGAAGATATGACCACAACACCCCTGTCTTATCCACAGTGCATTGGCTCCCAATCAAAATTGATTATAAAATACTACTATTGACCTTTAAAGCACTGAATGGTCTCGTGCCACAGTACCTGAGCAAACTTCTGGTCCTTTATGACCCGCCACGCCTACTGAGATCAAAAGGTGCAGGATATCTGCTGGTACCTCGTATAGTGAAGGCTACATCAGGGGGCAGAGCTTTTTCTTACAAAGCCCCACAGTTATGGAACAGCCTTCCAAGTAGTGTTTGGGACTCAGACACAGTCTCAGCGTTTAAGCTGAGGCTGAAAACAAATCTGTTTAGTCAAGCTTTTTGTTAATAGTGTTTATTAGGTAAAGGAGTAGATCTGGAAGATCCTCAGGCATAAAGTTTTCGTAAACTAGGATGTATGGGTGATGTCAGTCCCCCGCTCACTCACTCACTCAGGTTTGTTGATGGTGTAGTGGCTGCTGCTTTATGTCCCAGGGCTCATTCATGTCTGTGTTACCTTCTGGCTCTCCCCTTTTAGTTATGCTGTCATAGTTAATCTTGCCGGAGTCCCTGCTTACACTCATTGCAAAATGTATCCTGTTCTTACTCATTAGGTGACACTGGGCATACCTAACAACCTGTGTTCCCCCTGTCTCTTCCCTCTGTCTGTCCCTCTCTGAGTTGCATGTCGATCCTGAGACACCAGTAAGATCTGTTAGGGTTTTGCTGGGATTCGAACCTGGTTCGTTGGTGTGATAATCCAGCAAACCCCCACTAGGCCACCAGGGGGATGACTCAAATGCAGAGGCGTGAGGCGGAAGTAGAAAAAGAATCAAAAGGTTTATTTAAACTATATACACTATATACAGGGCAAAACAAAAGACAAAAAAAAAACCAAAGAGTATAATCCAAAAGAAAAGCAAAGTGCAAAAATACAAAAGCTAAGAAGATCAAAAAACACAGTACAAAGGAAACTGGAGATAAACATAACAGCACAAAGACTCCGTGACAAGAGGACTGAACTCAGGGGTATAAATAGACAAACTAATTAAGGACACAGGTGAAGATAATTAGGCAATTAACACAAACTCAAAACACAGGAACAGTGGCGGCCTCTAGAGGCCAAAATGAACACGACATGAAAAGGAAATAACTGCGGCCTCTAGAGGCCAAAACAGTCCTAGTCCTAACAGGACCCCCCCCTCTAGGAGCGTCTCCTGACGTTCCCAGGGCGATCCGGATGGGCCGAATGGAAGTCCCGACATAGTTCTTTATCAAGGACATCCCGAGCAGGAACCCAGCAGCGCTCCTCAGGACCATAGCCCTCCCAGTCCACCAGATATTGCAACCCGCCGCGGACCCGGCGGGAGTCAAGCAGGCGATTCACAGTGAACACAGTCTGCCCCTGGAAGATGCGGGGGGGTGGGGGGTTCCTAGGGGCAGGGGCATACGTAGACGTCAGTACGGGCCGTAACAGGGAAACATGGAAAGTGGGGTTGATCCTCAGAGTCCGGGGCAACTGGAGCCGGTAGGAGACAGGGTTCACCCTGCGCACCACCTTGAAGGGGCCAATGTAGCGAGGAGCAAGCTTGCGGTTCTCCACCCGCAGTGGAAGGTCCTTAGTGGACAGCCAAACACGCTGCCCAGGGCGGAAAGCATGGGCAGGTCTTCTATGGCGGTTGGCCTGAGTCTGGTTGGTTCTGGAGGTCTGTATGAGGGTCTTCCTGACCTTGCTCCAGGTCTTGCGACACCGTCTCACATATTGGTTGACCGAGGGCACCCCCGCGTCCTCCTCCTGGTCCGGGAACAGAGGTGGCTGGAACCCGAATTGGCACTGGAATGGCGACAGCTTGGTGGCCGATGACTGCAGGGTGTTGTGGGCGTACTCCGCCCATGGCAGCCAGGTGCTCCACGATGTCGGGTTATCCATAGCCAGGCCTCGCAGGGTGGTTTCCAGGTCCTGGTTGAGCCTCTCCGTCTGACCATTGGACTGTGGGTGAAACCCAGAGGAGAGGCTGGCAGTGGCTCCGATGACCTTGCAGAACCCGTGCCACACTCGGGAGGAGAACTGGGGCCCTCGGTCTGAGACGATGTCCTGTGGAAGACCAAAGACTCGGAAGACATGATTAAACAAAAGTTTCGCAGTTTCAAGAGCAGAGGGGAGTTTGCACAGTGGTATGAAGCGGCAGGCCTTGGAGAATCTGTCAACTAAGACCAAAATGACCGTGTTACCTTGTGACTCAGGGAGACCCGTGATAAAGTCGACTGCCACGTGGGACCAGGGACGCCGGGGAATGGTCAGAGGATGCAGGAGACCCTGGGGACGCTGTCGTGGGTTCTTGGTTCTGGTGCAAACCTCACAGGACAGGACAAATGACCTTACTTCCTTCTCCATGTTAGGCCACCAGAAGCGTCTTTTCAGGAAGTCCAGGGTCCTCCGAGCTCCCGGGTGGGCGGTGAGAGGGGAAGAGTGACCCCACTGGAGAACCTTGGCCCGGGCTTGATGTGGGACGTACAAGAGGCCTGGTGGCCCCGTCCCAGGACCGGGGTCCTGGCGTTGGGCTCGTCGGACAGCCTCCTCAATACCCCAGCGGACAGGGGCCACAATCCGGGACACAGGGATAATAGGCCCGACTTCATTCTCCCTGTTAGTGGCAGAGAACAGTCTGGACAGTGCGTCAGGTTTGGTGTTCTTGGAGCCGGGGCGGTATGAGAGGGTGAAGTCAAACCGACTGAAAAACAGGGCCCACCTAGCCTGTCGAGGGTTCAGTCTCTTGGCTTGCTGGAGGTACTCCAGGTTCTTGTGGTCAGTCCAAACCAGGAATGGATGTTGTGCTCCCTCCAGCCAGTGCCTCCACTCCTCAAGGGCCAGTTTGACCGCTAGCAGTTCTCGATCCCCCACATCGTACCGGGACTCAGCAGGACTCAGGCGGTGGGAGAAGTAAGCGCAGGGGTGCAGCTTTCCTTCCAAACGTTGAGAGAGCACCGCGCCGACACCACTGTCCGAGGCGTCCACCTCCACGATGAATGGTTGGGAGGTGTCCGGGAGAACCAGAATGGGTGCCGTGCAGAAGCGGTCCTTGAGGTCTTTGAACGCCTTTTCTGCCTGAGGAGACCAGCCATAAGATCCACCTGTCCCTTTGGTGAGGTCAGACATGGGTGCTGCCACAGAACTGAAGTTCCTGATGAACTTGCGGTAGAAGTTAGCGAATCCTAAGAACCGCTGAACCTCCTTAACGGACTTGGGAGTAGGCCAATCCCGGACGGCCAGGGTCTTGGCAGGGTCCATTTGGAGTTGGCCTGTCCGTACAATAAATCCCAGAAAGGAGACCTCGGGAACATGAAATTCGCATTTCTGGGCCTTGGCGAACAGATTGTTCTGTAGCAGCCTCTGGAGAACCTGGCGGACATGGTGGCGGTGCTCCTGCATGGTCTTGGAAAAGATAAGGATGTCGTCGAGGTAGACAAAAACGTATAGGTTAATCATGTCCCTTAAGACGTCGTTGATTAGGGCCTGAAAAACAGCTGGTGCGTTGGTGAGTCCGAAGGGCATCACCTGGTATTCGTAGTGCCCAGACGGGGTGTTAAAGGCAGTCTTCCACTCGTCTCCCTGTCGGATACGGATGAGGTGGTATGCGTTCCGTAGGTCCAACTTGGTGAAGACGGTGGCGCCTTGGAGCAGGTCGAAAGCTGTGGACATCAGCGGAAGGGGATATCGGTTGCGCACAGTGATCTTATTCAGGCCCCTGTAATCAATACATGGTCGGAGCCCCCCATCCTTCTTGCCGACAAAGAAGAAGCCGGCTCCAGCAGGTGAAGTGGAGGGTCGAATAAACCCAGAGACCAGGGCATCTTTGAGGTATTCCTCCATGGCCTTGCGTTCTGGCTGAGAGAGTGAAAACAGTCTGCCACGAGGAGGGGTAGTCCCAGGGAGCAAGTCGATGGCACAGTCGTAGGCCCGGTGCGGAGGAAGAACGGCGGCCCTGCTCTTGCTGAATACCTCCTTGAGATCCCAGTACTCTGTGGGAACTTGAGATAACTCGGTGAGATCAGGGGGCTCGGCAGGAGACACAGGAGAGCTAGAGAGCAGACAAGAGGCATGGCATGCAGGGCCCCATTCCACAACCTGGCTTGTTACCCAGTCTATGCGAGGGTTGTGGCGAGTAAGCCAAGGAAGGCCTAGAATAACTGGGAACTCAGGTGAAGGAATCAGGTGCAGGGATATTTCTTCCTTGTGACCTTGAGACTGGAGGAAAACTGGAGAAGTAACTTGGGTGACTCTTCCATCACCTAACGCTTGGCCATCGAGGGCAGACACAGACAGTGGGACTTCAAGAGGTGCAGTCGGAATATTGATGCTTTGGGCGAAGTGAATATCCATAAAGTTCCCAGCCGCCCCTGAGTCTATCAAAGCTTGACAAGAGTGGACAGACTCACCCCAGGAGATGGAGACCGGGATGTAGATTCCTTGGCCAGGGAGTCCGGGAGAGAGGGTAGGCCCCGTCACAACCCTCCCTCGGCTGGACGGGGCGGTCCTTTTCCCAAGAGTTCGGGACATGATGCTCGGAAGTGACCAGGCTTGCCACAGTAGATGCAGCACTTGTCCCTCCTTCTGCGCTCCCTCTCAGATGCGGAGAGGCGAGTACGACCCACTTGCATGGGTTCTGGACAGTCACTGAAGGAGGTAGACGGTCTCCAGGTAGAGGTAGGGAGGCTGGGGGGGCTCAAGGCTTGGTGGCGTTCTCTCATCCTGTTGTCCAGACGAATAGCATGTGAGATGAGGGTTTCGAGGTCACTTGGGCATCCAATAGAGGCCAGACCGTCCTTGATGGGGTCAGACAGACCATGGTGGAAGGCTGACACCAGGGCAGTCTCGTTCCATCCACTTACTGCTGCGAGTGTTCGGAACGAGATGGCGTAATCTGCGACGCTTCCTCCTTGCCGGATGGACATGAGCTTTCGGGCTGCGTCGGTACTGATGTCTGCCTGATCGAAGACCCGAAGCATCTCTTCAGAAAACAGCTGGAAATCAAAGCACTCAGGTCCCTGTCTTTGCCAGATAGCAGTAGCCCAGGCTCGCGCCTTGCCAGCTAATAAGGTGATCACAAAGGCAATCTTGCGGCGATCCGTAGTGTAGGTGGTAGGCTGAAGCTCAAAGGTGAGTTGACACTGGGTAAGGAACTCTCGGCACTCACTGTGCTTGCCGTCATACCTCTGTGGTGCAGGAAGGCTGGGTTCGCGAGGTGAAGAAGGCAGCATTGCAGGAGGCACTGGAGCAGGAGTGGGAGCTGGATCAGGAGCAGGAACTGGATCAGGAGCAGGAGATGCAGGCAGAGATGTCAGCTGTGCCAGGGTTTTCCCAATTTGCTGAAGCAGTTCCTCGTGGCGAGCGAGGGCCTCACGTTGGCTGGTGAGCGTACGTCCATGAGCGTCCATGGTCGCTCCGAAGCGTGTCAAAGCTGCCATAATTCCCTGAAGGTTGGCCGGGTAGACAGTTGAAGCAGCCTCTGCTGAGTCGGTCATGACGGAGTCTTTCTGTTAGGGTTTTGCTGGGATTCGAACCTGGTTCGTTGGTGTGATAATCCAGCAAACCCCCACTAGGCCACCAGGGGGATGACTCAAATGCAGAGGCGTGAGGCGGAAGTAGAAAAAGAATCAAAAGGTTTATTTAAACTATATACACTATATACAGGGCAAAACAAAAGACAAAAAAAAAACCAAAGAGTATAATCCAAAAGAAAAGCAAAGTGCAAAAATACAAAAGCTAAGAAGATCAAAAAACACAGTACAAAGGAAACTGGAGATAAACATAACAGCACAAAGACTCCGTGACAAGAGGACTGAACTCAGGGGTATAAATAGACAAACTAATTAAGGACACAGGTGAAGATAATTAGGCAATTAACACAAACTCAAAACACAGGAACAGTGGCGGCCTCTAGAGGCCAAAATGAACACGACATGAAAAGGAAATAACTGCGGCCTCTAGAGGCCAAAACAGTCCTAGTCCTAACAAGATCCTGACCTTTTCTGCTCCTCGGACCTGCCTGATCCATCCTGATGCCCTACGTCTGGCTGGAGTCTCATCACATCGCTCCTGTGGAGGATGGCCCCATATGGACAGTGGAAAGTCGCACTTGGAAGACGCTCTGGACGCTTACAGTGATGCATTTATGTCTGAGGACTACAGTTGACTTGCTAACTTTAGGACTGAAGTTGTCATGAACAGTTTTGCGCTCAAATTTCCATCAATGAACAGTTTATAACTTCAACGAAACAGACTTCATGTTAAAACTATAATGATTTTCCTGGTTTCACAGTTGTACTTTGTGACTCTATAGGACACAGTTATAGAAGCAAGTTATTTATAATCACGCTATCTGTTATTACCCATATGAGGATGGGTTCCCTTTTGAGTCTGGTTCTTCTCAAGGTTTCTTCCTCAAGTCATCTGAGGGAGTTTTTCCTTGCCACTGTGGCCACAGGCTTGCTCACTGGGGATAGATTAGGGATAAAATCAGCTCATGTTTTAAGTCTTTAATTTTCTGTAAAGCTGCTTTGCGACAATGTCTATTGTTAAAAACGCTATACAAATAAACTTGACTTGAAAAAATGCATGTTCAGAATTTTAATGTGTCCCAGGATGCAGGTCTCCGACTTGAATTTTTCCCAATTGCCTTGGCAAATCTGTTAGATTCTGTTCTTGAACAAACAAAGCAACCGTGAACAGAACAAAAAGGTCACAGCATCATGGTCGCTTTGACGTGACGTCATCGCAACTGCAGATATCTGGATGTGGGCTTTGAACGCAATATATTTTATTAGACCTAATGCTTGGCTCGACTAGCAGCATGTTTGTTATGTGCTGATAATGTAGACAAGGCTACACACCATAAAATATGCTAACTCTAGGCTCTGGCTTGGTTATTACTGTTATAAGTCCACATTTGAGCTTACCTTTGCCACAATAAGGTATTTTTCTTTATCGGGAATTTCCCATAACATTCCGGCAAGAAACCTGCCTCGAAATACTGTTTGGCATCTGTACTTTTATCTGCCTTTAGCATCTCTATTGTAGTTAGGAATCCTACATACTAAATAGGTCAGGATGTCGTAGTGTCCCAAGTTTGGTAGTTGGTTTGCTGTACACTTTTAAAGTGGAATAAAAACATTTGTGGGTAAATTAAGACGAACAAGCCTTAATTAAAAAAAATAAAATTGTCTAATGTAAACTTAAGCACAGCAAAATTCTTCCTCTGCATTTTACCCATCTGAAGTGGTGAACATGCATGCATGTGCATACAGAGAGAGAGAGAGAGAGAGAGAGAGAGAGAGAGAGCGCACAGTGGGCAGAATATGTTTGTGGATAAATTATATGGATCAGTGATGCCTGCATGTTTCAGCTTTTGAATGTAACGTGATCTGTTGGTATAAAAGACATTTTTAATCATTTCAGAGAGATTGTACTGATTGCACTTGTCTTGAGTTCTGCACTATTGCCAAATGCCATCTGTACTATTGGCAAAATTTAATATTCAGTATTTTGAACAACTCGTGCCATGTTGCATCACCATTGATTTTGTTTGATGTGAAATAAACTGCAGTCTCCTTTGGAACAGTACACTGCTTGTGAGATATAAGTGGGTATTGTCTTGACTTTTTTTTTTCTTCTGTTTTCAGGGTGGGAATTCAGTAAAATTATAAGTGAAACTCTAAGCCTTTTCTCCAACATGTTGAACTGGTAAAAATAAGCTCTAGATGTCACCAGAAGCCATGAAATGAACCCTTATATTTCTAAATTTATATTTTCCATATATATGTGTGTATGTTATATATTGATTTTTTACTCATTCTCACAAGGACATAATAATAATAATAATAATAATAATAATAATAATAATAATAAAGCACAGAAACGTTGCATTTATTAATCTTTTTAATCTGCACTTCAGCATGTCATAGAAATCTAACAAATTACCTCGAGTCTGTTTGTAGACTTGATTTTTGGTAATGAATAGAACTGTAGCATAATGACTGCTACATTTATACAGTAAATTATCAGAGTGACAACAACAGGACCATTAGTGCAGGCTGGCTGCTCTCTCCGAGCTGAGCAGTGCATTCTGGGAAAACCAAGAAGATAAATGGGATGCATTGGATGATGAATGTGTTGTGATTGAAAAGCAGGAGAGGAAAATTTCCTGATTTTGAGGACGCTTCGTTATAACCTGCTGTCATTTTTAGATCCGGTTAACCCTCAGAAATGGAACAGGAAGAAATTCATGGTATTTCTTTTTCAGGATGAACTCAGCTGTAAATCTGATTTTGAAACAGAAAATATAGATACATTTTTAATGTACTTATATTTACTGAAGGACCTTTAAAAATGTTATCACTGTAAAAATCATTGCTTGAAGAGTTAGGAATAAAAGTACAAAACACATGAAAGAAAGATCTGTCAAACTATTTTAAACATACAACCCCAATTCCAAAAAAGTTGGGATGCTGTGTAAAACATAACTAAAAACAGAATGTAAAGATTTATAAATCATGGAAACCCTGTATTTAATTGAAAATAGTACAAAGACGAGATATCAAATGTTGAAACTGAGATATTTTATTATTTTTTGAAAAATATATGCTCATTTTGAATTTGACGTCAGCAACACGTTTCAAAAAAGTTGGGGCGGGGCAACAAAAGACTGAAAAAGTTGTGCAATTTGGTGAATTGGCAACAGGTCAGTAAGATGATTGGGTATAAAAAGAGCATCCCAGAGAGGCGGAGTCTCTCAGAAGTAAAGATGGGGAGGAGTTCACCGCTCTGTGAAAGACTGAATGGGTGAACAGTGCAACAGTTTACGAATAACGTTCCTCAATGTAAAATTGCAAAGAATTTCACATCATCTATGGTACATAATATCATTAAAAGATTCAAAGAATCTGGAGAAATCTCGGAATGCAAGAGACAAGGCTGAAAACTGACATTGGATGCCTGTGATCTTCAGGCCCTCAGGAGACACTGCATTAAAAGTAGACAAGTGTCTGTAGTGGAAATCACTGTATGGGCTCAAGAACACTTCAGAAAACCATCGTCTGTGAAAACAGTTCATTACTGCATCCACAAATGCAAGTTAAAACCAGATATAAACAATATCCAGAAACACCGCCACCTTCTCTGGGCCCGAGCTCTTTTATGATGGACTGAGGCGAAGTGGAAAACTGTCCCGAGGTCTGACGAATCAAAAGTAGAAATTCTTTTTAGAAATCATGGACACCACGTCCTCCAGGCTAAGGAGGAGAGGGACCATCCGGCTTGTGATCAGTGCACAGTTCAAAATCCAGCATTTGTGACGGTATGAGGGTGCATTAGTGCACATGACATGGGTAGCTTGTACATCTGGGAAGGTATCATTAATGCTGAATTATATATACATCTTTCAGAGCAATATGCTGCCATCCAGACGAAATCTTTTTCAGGGAAGGCCTTCCTTCTATCAGCAAGACAATGTCAAACTGCTTTCTGCACATATTAAAACTGCATGGCTCTGTAGTAAAAGAGTCCAGGTGCTAAACTGGCCTGCCTGCAGTCCAGAACTTTCTCCCATTTAAAAGATTTGGTGCATTATGAAGCTCAAAATACAACAAAGGAGACCCCAAACTGTTGAGCAACTGAAACTGTATAGTATCAGGCAAGAATGGGACAACATTTCTCTTTCAGAACTACAGCAATTGGTCTCCTCAGTTCCCAAATGTTTACAGTGTTGTTAAAAGTAGAGGTGATACAACACAGTGGTAAACATGCCCCTGTCCCAACTTTTCTGAAATGTGTTGCTGATATCAAATTCAAAATGAGCATATAATTTTCAAAAATAATACAAATTTCTCAGTTTCAAAATTTGATATGTTGTCTTTGTACCATTTTCAATGAAATATAGGGTTTCCATGATTTGCAAATTATTAAATTTTGCTCTTATTTACAGTGTACACAGCCTCCTAACTTTTTTGGAATTGGGGTTGTAGTTTTAACACATTATGAGCCACATGTGTGTGTTAAACACTAAATAAACACTAAATAAACACTTTGTTAAACACTAAATAAACACTAAAGCCTTCTGTCTTCTCTTAAAGCTCTTGCTAGCACTTCCTGTCCAAATTGTACATCTTATGGTGTTTGAGTGAATCTCATAACTTGGAATTTCTGATCTCTGACTAGGAAAAAACCCCACCTTAATTCAGAAATTCCTACTCCGGAAAAGATTTCCTCAACCTTGAGTTTAACGTGACGTCATGTCAACATGGCCGCTCACAACATCAACAGGAAATAAAACATAATTTCACGACTTTAAAGGAATATAATAGTAGTACATTGAGTGTTACAGTTTATGGTTTTGAGAAACGTCATGAACTCTACCTAGCTAGCCAGCTTGTTGTTCACAAAAATAAATGCTTTTCCAAACTATTTTCAAACACACTCATCTCGGATATATGACGAAATTCCGAGTCTCATTTCCGAATCAAATGAAGCAGTTGGTGGGTTGGAGTTTAGAGCCATTATTTCAATCTATTTAAAATTAAAAGGCAAAAATATGAGGATTATATTCCATAAAATGGCTACAGATGTGTGTATCAGTGATATACCGGAAAAGCCTGGAGGGGAAAAAAGAAAGAAAGAAAAATAAATAAAGAGGCAGTAAGTATCTATTAGTTGCCAATTAAATGAATTAGGTTTAACTGTTGAAATGCACCAAATGTACATTTCAACATAAAAGGAAGTTGCATATTATTCACAAAATTCCTTTATGAATGAAAAAACAAAACAAAACATGAGCTGCACGATGCTGTAGCTGATATTCAAACTTAAACACTCCCCGGTCACTTTAATAGGAACTTGGCGTTGATTCTAAGATCCCTGTTCATGGCTGGAGGACTAGAATCCAGTATGATCTTCTGCTGAGATGCTTTTCTGCTCACCACGGTTGTAAAGAGTGATTATATGAGTTACTATATCCTTCCTGGCAAAAAAGCTCAAATCAATCAGTCCATTTTCCTCTGACCCTCTCTTATCAACAAGGTGTTTGTTTCCAGCCACAGAACTGTCGCTCACTTGATGTTTTTTGCACCATTCTGTGTAAACTCTACAGATTGTTGTGTGTGAAAACCCCAGGAATGAGATCAGCAGTTTCTGAAACACTCAAACCTGTATTTCATCTGGCTCAAATCAACACCCGTGCCACAGTGAAAGAAAGTCACACTTGGAGATCACAACTTTTCCCATTCTGATGTTTGAACATTGTGAACATTAGCTGAAGCTCTTGATTTGTATCTGCATGATTTGATGCATTGTGCTGCTGCCAAGGGATCAGCTGATTAGAGAACTGCATCAAACAGCAGGGGGATGGAGGGGTGTTCCTAATAAATTGGCTGGCGAGTGTAATAAGGTAAAGCAATCTAGAAAAAATAACAAGCGTAGAGGAGTTGTCTCTGTCCAGGTTTATATTTAAGTTCTTCTATTTTTTTTATTGCTTTACTCCTCATTTTGCTCTCAGGGAAGAAAAATCCTGTTGGGTTTGGGTTTTGTGTATCATGCTGCTGTAGGATTGAATAAGATGTTTACTTTGGTAAACTGGATGTGTGGCATCAGTATCCTGTTCGGGTTGCACACAGAATTCTGTATTACTTTGCAAAAATAACAAAATAAAAACACATTAATGTAATCAAGCAACGTCCAGCCATGGATTCTGATTAACAGCTTTGGCTCAAAGGGCATCTTAATAACGATGAATTTGCGCACCCTCTATTTTTCTCTCTGTCATTTTGATTATTTATTTCTTTATTTATTTTAAATTAGAACAGCATGCCTTTTAATATGATGACGTTGGTAGGAGAGAGTGGATAAGCTCATTAGATAATTTTCCGAGCGTTCCTCCATCTGTCTAAATTGATTTATTACCTTTGGGGTTTGTTGCTATATTGGCTGCGTTAGGAATCATTTGATAGTAAGAATGGGCAATTAGCAGGGGTATCTTCAGAGAAAAGATATTCTCCAGTCAATCAGGAGAGGCATTAGATGGCAAACAAGTGGAGAAAGAAGGAGAAAGCATGAGGTACGATGGTGCTTGCAAGTTTGCGAACCCTTTAGAATTTTCTATATTTCTGCATAAATATGACCTAAAACATCATGTTTTTATCATATTTTCATAAACATCTCTTTATCTCAGTAGATAAAGAGAACCCAGTTAAACAAATGAGACAAAAATATCATACTTGGTCATTTATTTATTGAGGAAAATTATCCAATATTACATATTGTGGCAGCGGGGGCATGGTCAAGCGCCGGTCTGTGACCGGAGGGCGGAGTCAGGGAAGGTAAGTGGCAGAATCACTACACCTGATGTCAATTAACCTGTGTTTGTGTGTCTTCCCAGCGACCGCGCCCTATATAAGGAGAGAGAGAGCAAAGGAAGAGAGCTCTCTCCTGAACCAAGACGACTTGTGTGTGTGTGGCTGGGAGAGTAAATTTGCATCTGAAAAGAGCAAAAATAAACACTTTATGGAACTTTATTCTGGCCTGCCGTCTTTCTGTGCTCCTCCCCCTCCTACGAACTGCCACAGTGGTGCCGAAACCCGGGACCGAGCACAGGAAAAGAACAGCCCCATGGAGTCCTCCCCCTTCGTAGACCTGGTCCACGCCCTCGCCACGGCCCAGCAGAGCCAGCACCAGGCGCTAGTCACCCTCCGGAAGGAGCAAGAACACCGGTTCGAGGCCCTGGTACTGGCGCAGCGGGAAGATCGACAGGCGTTCTGGCACCTCCTCGCGTCGGCGGGGTCCACCATCTCCACCGCCGCGGGCCCTTCTTCCCTCACTCTAACTAAGATGGGCCCGCATGACGACCCCGAGGCCTTCCTCACGCTCTTCGAGCAGGCAGCAGAGGCCTTGGGCTGGCTGGTGGAACAGCGCGCCGCGCGCCTCCTCCCCCTGCTAACGGGCAAGGCACAGCTGGCCGCGCTACAGCTCCCCACCGACCACTGGCTGGCCTACGTGGACCTTCGCCGGGCCGTCCTCCAGTGGGTGGGGCGCACCCCCAAACAAAAGCGACAGCGCTTCCGCGCTCTGCGTCTGGAGGAAGTCAGCTGGCTGTTCGCGTTTGGCCAGCAGCTCCGGGACGCCTGCTGGCGGTGGTTGAGGGCCGACAACCACGACGCCAAGGGAATCATCGATCAGGTGGTACTGGAGCAGTTCATCGCCCGCCTACCAGAGGGAACCGCAGAGTGGGTCCAGTACCACCACCCGGCGTCGCTGGATCAGGCCATTGAGTTGGCGGAGGACCATTTGGCGGCTGTTCCGACGGCAGGACAGCGGACATCCTCTTCTCTCCTCTCCTCTCTCTCCCCTCTCCTCCTGTGTCTCGTCCTCGCCCCATTCCCCCACCGTGGAGGCGGGGGCCGGTCCCACCCCAGCCGGTCCGTTGCACCCGCGGTGCCCTCCCGTTTTTCCGTTCTGTGTCTGTCTCTTCCCCCCCTCAGGTGAGTGAGCCCCAGATCGCCAGTGCAGAGAGGAAGCCCGGGCCGGTTTGCTGGCGCTGCGGGGAGCCGGGCCACCTCCAACAGCAGTGCTCGGCCATGGAAGTGGGCGCGGTGGTTCGGATCCCTGATGCGCCAGGAGCCGCCCTCGATCGGGCTGGAGCGTATCACATACCAGTGAGTATCCAAGGGGATACATATCAGGCTTTGGTGGACTCTGGTTGTAATCAGACCTCAATCCACCAAAGCCTGGTGCAAGACAAGGCATTGGGGGGAGCACAGGGGGTGAAGGTGTTGTGTGTGCACGGGGATGTTCACAGCTACCCTTTAGTGTCAGTCCACATTTTTTTCCGAGGGGAAAAATTTAGAGTAAAGGCGGTGGTTAATCCTTGCCTCACCCATTCGATAATTTTGGGTTCTCCCCATTTGAATTATTATATGGGCGTAAGCCCCGCGGCATTTTAGATGTGCTGCGAGAAAATTGGGAGGAGGGACCTTCACCAAGTAAAAATGAAATTCAATACGTTATTGACCTGCGCGCAAAACTCCACACACACCTAACTCAGGAGAATTTGCGGCAGGCCCAAGAACGGCAAACCCGCCTGTATGACAGGGGTACGCGCCTTAGGGAGTTCGCACCGGGAGATAAAGTACTCGTACTGTTGCGCACATCGAGCTCCAAATTAGTCGCCAAGTGGCAAGGACCCTTTGAGGTCACACGGCAAGTCGGGGATGTTGACTATGAGGTGAGGTGAACAGATAGGGGTGGGGCGCTACAGATTTACCACCTCAATCTGCTCAAACTCTGGAACGAGGAGGTCCCTATGGCGTTGGTGTCGGTGGTTCCGGAGAAGGCGGAGCTGGGGCCAGAGGTTCAAAAGGGAACATTGGCATCAGGTACCTCTCCGGTCCCCTATGGAGACCACCTCTCCCCAACCCAACTTGCGGAGGTTGCCCAGTTGCAGACCGAGTTTTCGGACGTGTTCTCGCCCCTGCCCGGCTGCACCGAACTCATAGAGCACCACATTGAGATGCCCCCAGGGGTGGTAGTGCGTAGCCGCCCTTACAGGCTACCCAAACACAAGAAGAAAGTGGTTCGGGAAGAACTCGAGGCCATGCTCGAGATGGGCATCATCGAGGAGTCCCACAGTGACTGGAGCAGCCCAGTGGTCTTGGTTCCCAAGGCCAACGGGTCGGTCCGGTTCTGTGTAGACTATAGAAAAGTCAACGCGGTGTCTAAATTCGACGCGTCCCCAATGCCTCATATTGATGAGTTGCTTGATCGGCTAGGCATGGCTCGCTTTTACTTGACACTGGATTTGACAAAGGGTTATTGGCAGATCCCCTTGACTCCATTATCCTGAGAAAAAACGGCCTTTTCCACACCGTTCGGCTTGCACCAGTTTGTCACACTTCCTTTTGGGCTGTTTGGGGCGCCCGCTACGTTCCAGCAACTGATGGATAGGGTCCTCCACCCCCATGCCACCTATGCGGCCGCGTACCTCGACGACATCATTATTTATAGTAATGACTGGCCGCGGCACCTACAACACCTGAGGGCCGTCCTTAGGTCGCTGAGGCGAGCGGGTCTCACAGCCAACCCGAAGAAGTGTACGATTGGGCAGGTGGAAGTACAGTATCTGGGCTTCCACTTGGGCAACGGGCAGGTGCGTCCCCAAATTAACAAGGCAGCAGCAATTGCGGCCTGCCCGAGGCCCAAGACCAAAAAGGGGGTGAGACAGTTCCTGGGGCTGGCTGGCTACTATCGTAGGTTTATACCTAATTATTCAGACGTCACCAGCCCGCTGACTGATCTCACTAAAAAGGGGGCACCAGATCCGATCCAGTGGACGGAGAAATGCCAGTGGGCTTTCTCTGAGGTAAAGGCTGCACTGTGCGTGGGGCCACTGTTACACTCCCCTGACTTTTCTCTCCCTTTTATGTTACAGACGGATGCGTCAGACAGAGGGCTGGGGGCTGTTTTGTCCCAGGAGGTGGAGGGGGAGGACCGTCCAGTGCTGTACATTAGCAGGAAGCTGTCAGTACGCGAGGGGTGCTACAGCACGATTGAAAAGAAGTGTCTCGTGATCAAGTGGGCGGTCCTCGCCCTCCGCTACTACCTGCTGGGACGCCCTTTCACCCTCTGTTCGGACCACACGCCCCTCCAGTGGCTCCACCGCATGAAGGATGCCAACGCGCAGATCACCCGTTGGTATCTGGCACTCCAACCCTTTAACTTCAAGGTGATCCACAGGCCAGGGGCGCAGATGGTTGTGGCGGACTTTCTCTCCCGTCGGGGGGGGAGTCAGCTGCAGGCCGGACAGCTGCCCGGCCTGAGTCGGGCAGTGGGGGTATGTGGCAGCGGGGGCGTGGTCAAGCACCGGTCTGTGACCGGAGGGCGGAGTCAGGGAAGGTAAGTGGCAGAATCACTACACCTGATGTCAATTAACCTGTGTTTGTGTGTCTTCCCAGCGACCGCGCCCTATATAAGGAGAGAGAGAGCAGAGGAAGGGAGCTCTCTCCTGAACCAAGACAACTTGTGTGTGTGTGGCTGGGAGAGTAAATTTGCATCTGAAAAGAGCAAAAATAAACACTTTATGGAACTTTATTCTGGCCTGCCGTCTTTCTGTGCTCCTCCCCCTCCTACGAACTGCCATACATATCTGTGAGTGGCAAAAGTATGTGACCCTTTGCTTTCAGTATCTGGTGTGACCCCCTTGTGCAGCAATAACTGCAACTACACGTTTCCGGTAACTGTTGATCAGTCCTGCACACCAGCTTGGAGGAATTTTAGCCCGTTCCTCCGTACAGAACAGTTTCAACTCTGGGATGTTGGTGGGTTTCCTCACATGAACTGTGCACTTCAGGTCCTTCCACAACATTTGGATTGGATTAAGGTCAGGACTTTGACTTGGCCATTCCAAAACATTAACTTTATTCTTCTTTAACCATTCTTTGGTAGAATGACTTGTGTGCTTAGGGTCATTGTCTTGCTGCATGACCCACCTTCTCTTGAGATTCAGTTCATGGACAGATGTCCTGACATTTTCCTTTAGAATTTGCTGGTATAATTCAGAATGCATTGTTCCATCAATGATGGCAAGCCGTCCTGGTCCAGATGCATCAAAACAGGCCCAAACCATGACACTACCACCACCATGTTTCACAGATGGGATAAGGTTCTTATGCTGGAATGCAGTGTTTTCCTTTCTCCAAACATGACGCTTCTCATTTAAACCAAAAAGTTCTATTTTGGTCTCATCCGTCCACAAAACATTTTTTCCAATAACCTGTCTTGTCCATGTGATCTTTAGAAAACTGCAGACGAGCAGCAGTGTTCTTTTTGGAGAGCAGTGGCTTTCTCCTTGCAACCCTGCCATGCACACCATTGTTGTTCAGTGTTCTCCTCATGAACATTAGCCAATGTGAGAGAGGCCTTCAGTTGCTTAGAAGTTACCCTGAAGTCCTTTGTGACCCCACCGACTATTACATGCCTTGCTCTTGGAGTGATCTTTGTTGGTCGACCACTCCTGGGGAGGGTAACAATGCTCTTGAATTTCCTCCATTTGTACACAATCTGCCTGACTGTGGATTGGTGGAGTCCAAACTTTTTAGAGATGGTTTTGTAACCTTTTCCAGCCTGATGAGCATCAACAACGCTTTTTCTGAGGTCCTCAGAAGTCTCCTTTGTTCATGCCATGATACACTTCCACAAACGTGTGTTGTGAAGATCAGACTTTGATAGATCCTTGTTCTTTAAATAAAACAGGGTGCCCACTCACACCTGATTGTCATCCCACTGATTGAAAACACCTGACTCTAATTTCACCTTCAAATTAACTGCTAATCTGAGAGGTTCACATACTTTTGCCACTCACAGATATGTAATACTGGATCATTTTCCTCAATAAATAAATGAGCAAGTATAATATTTTTTGTCTCATTTGTTTAACTGGGTTCTCTTTATCTACTTTTAGGACTTGTGTGAAAATCTGATGATTTTTTTGTCATGTTTATGCAGGAATATAGAAAATTCTAAAGGGTTCACAAACTTTCAAGCACCACTGTATGTGCTCCTTTTTTCTTTATGACGGGCAGAGAGAGAATGATCAAGCAACGATGATGACAAATTATCAAAAAGTTGCGGCACATAAATATTTAATCTCATGCACATGCATTGCAGCGGCGTTATTACACTACATTATGCTTCTTTAGTCATTACGCTTCATTACATGAGTCAATATGCTGCTGGAATGAACATCTATTCAGTTCAATTTCTCCAAGATTACATCATTATGATCATTATTAGCAGTGTTAGCATCCTCAAATCTGATTGGTCTGGTTTGTCACGTGAATGAGTGTAAACGCTGCTATGGACATGCTTTCTGTCCTGTATGGAGAAGTTTATTTCACGTTTATGGAAGGAGTCTCCAGTGTCAGTACTTTGCCCCAGTCAGAGGTAAAGCTGTACCTTTAAATTTTCTGACAAAGTCTTCAAGACAATTGTTAATGTTAACATGACAAGCTACGTTTTTAAAACCTTAAGAGGGAGAAAAAAGAGAGTGTGGTGAGGGAACTGCTGTTTATCTCTGCTACAACGTGAGAACAGAAAGAAATCAGTTTCATGGTGTTCTATACACAGATTTTAAAAAAAGTATATCATTCTATATTAAATTCAAAATTGTACTCAATTCCAAATTACTGGAATATAAACATTTTAGTATGTGCTGTTAAGGGAAAATAATCAACTTCGTGTATAGGTGTTTTCCTATAACAGCATGTCCGTGAGTGAAAAGTGGTCCATGTGTTTTCTCAGGGCATATCAATTCCCTCCAGAATTCCCACAGCAGGACTGGGTGTGAATAAATATCAGAGTGACACAGATCTGCCAAAAAACTTTGGTTATAAAGCTTCAGGCAAAATAATTAATTTAACGGGGAATAATGAAACGTTCCAAACCGAAAAAGAGACGAGATGACATTTTATTTCGTGTGTGACTTTTGAACCTTGGCTTTCATCTCAAACTGCACAGTCCAAGACAAACTGCATTGCATTTCTGATTCCAATAACAACAACAGTGTCTAATCCTCAGAGTTATGGCTTTTATATCAGTTCTGGATTCTAATTGGTCAGAAGGTGTGGATCCGTTTTCTATAACTTCAGCTGCAAATCGCAGGTTTATATTAATGCCCTCGTTCGAATATGTTACCATTTCCATAGTAACAGCTCGTTCATTGGGATTTTTACAGCTTGTAATCATTTTTAGTATAAATAAGCAAGTGATTTATAGAAAACCACGTGCGCTGATTGGTTGACTATTTCTCAATAACCACCTCGAGTGACTCGGCATAAGGGATCAATTCGATAGATCAATTATAGATTTTACAAAAGGTTAAGAACAGGGCGGTAACCTACCAATACTGAATGCTGATTTTGATCAAATGTAATTCAATGTTCTGTCAATCCAATGTACAAAGTCAAAGTTCTAATAAAATGGTACAAGTCCAAAAAGCCTGAACAACAACCCGACTTATATACAAGCGATATCCAGGTAGACAGTTCAAGTTCAAAGTTACTTTTGTTTATATTTAATTGTTCCATTGCAGTTGTTCAAAACAAAAGGGCTTTGCTGAGTGAAGTCCACGAGTGACGTCCTCTTGTAAAAGTCTCCGCCACTTTTCCTCACCTCCAAGTAGAACTTTGAAAATATTTCCGCTATTGCTCTCTTTACCAGTTTTTCGATGTCCATTGGTCTGTTTTTCTCTTGTAAATATGCATGAAGAATATATAATGAAGTTTTTGTAACCTTTCAGGAGTTCAGCGCATCTTTCTCTTTAAATCTTCCGCTTTTAATGAAGCAAACCTCGCAGCCATGTTTGTGTACAAACTGTCAGTCACTCACTAGCGAGGAAGTTTTACATTTCCGATGTGTCTCTTTTCCAGTTTTTTGATGTCCGTTGGTCTGTTTTTCTCTTGTAAATATGCATGAAGAATATATAATGACGTTTTGGTTGACTTTCAGGTGTTCAGCGCATCTTTAATTTCAGTTTATTTATTTAGTGCTTAATCTGAGCACTGAATTAACCCCGTCTTCTCTCTTTCCTGGCCGACAAAGAAATGATTGTGCGCATGCGCAGCAGAAAAGTTTTGTCACTGGCTCTTCGCATGAGCTCTGATGTGTGACATTGTGTTGTCCTGACAACGTGCAATATTATGCTCATTCTCCATTGGGTAGAGTGGTGCAATACATGGAGGATAAGCGATATGATAACAATATTGCACGCCATCAATAAACCCACTAGAAGGGAACAGAACATGGTTTTATTCCATGGAAAAAGTGGCCCGTATGTATAATAATCACCAATATTCACTTTACCCTTGGCGAATAATTGTTAGATATTGCATCTCGTAAGGAGATGTGTAATTAACACTATGGAAGGAGTCTCCAGTGTCAGACATAAAGCTGTAACTGTAAGTTTGTCAACATTTTCTGGACGCTTCTTTGTAACATTAAACAGATCTGCTTGATTATTTTCCTCTAACAGCACGATACTGCATGTTTTATTCCTTATATGGTGTGTGAATTGTGATGGGTTCGCTACAGGCTGAGCCGCCTCAAACAACAGGGTGGATCCTGTATCTTACTCCTGGGTTCGGGGTTCCTTAGTAAAGGTTCTTTGAATCTTTGAGCTAGAAAGTTTTAGTGCTAGAACTTATCAAATTCTTATGAATTTTGTTACTAACAATGCCATGCGTTTGGGTTTTAAAAGACTTTCGGATGCTAAAAGAACAAAGATTTCAATTTCTATCCTATTTTATTTATTATGAGCACTAGTGTTGGTATTGTTAACATTTTTTCATGATTATTATTGTCCCATTTTCAAGGCAGAACAATTTACAGCATTGTTACTGCTGTCATTCCTTAATGATTGACACCTGATGTATAATTATAGTTCAGTGCGCTATTGATTGGCGTTCCCGCTGCTTTCAGTCAATAAGAACAGAAAATCAAGAGCAGACAGGCAGGAAAGCAACAAAGTTGACGTCTGGAGGATTCCTGCAGGTAGATCTGGAGAGAACATGGCTCTCTTGGTGCGTTATAGACAGCCCATGTGTTTCAGCCTTCAACCATGAGCATCCACCCTGACCCGTAAACACCACGTCCGGTCCAGTATGGCCGGTTCATCAAAGTTTTCCCAGTTTCCATGGCATCATTATTCAAGAAACACTGGCCAATTATGAATTCAGGGGCTCTGCGTCTCCAGTCTGAATTTCTAAACATCACAAAGCAGTAGCCCTCTATGCACAGTGCAATTAAACTGGACATCCATGTCAGAAAGAGGTCTGTTCATCTCATTAGCAGGTAAAGAACTCCTGCTTTCATGTGCAGAACCACATTCACTGTTCATCACTCAGTGGACAAAATGAAACATCACAGGGATGAGGGATAATGAAGGACGAAGCCTCTCACGCTATGATCTCGCTCACACAGTGATCACGTCGACTCTTTTCTACTGCCAACCCTAAAAATTTCAACTAATACAAAGCTTGGTAAGGTAAGGTAAGGCTGCAACAATTCCTGAAAAAAAAAAAAGAAAAAATCGCGAGCTGTTGTGCTCATACAAGTACAAGCTGTCATAGCTATAGATAGATTTTAAAGCTACATAGTTGAACACAATTGAAATGATGCACTAATCAGTGTGAAAATCGGTTGCTGCTTCCTTCCAAGCTTGACTTTTCTTCCAAATGTCGCCATGTTTAATGAGAGGCTGGGCTGTATATCATAAAAAAGGAGAGGATGACATGAAAAAGAAGTTTCTTTATCGCTTTTGTGTCAGTGAATCGGGAACGGGAATGCAAGGAAGGACGAGTTGCAAGCGGGGAACTGAAAAAACGTCACACCACAGGATCACAGAATAGATAAAACGGTCCTCGATAATACAGAATGACTTTTTAAATTAGAAAAGCTGACGCATTTGTGCCACAAAACAATATTACCCCCTGGTGATGCCTCCTGAAGATTATACACACTGATATCTTCCCTCATTACACTTCCTGTTTAATGATCCAGCTCTCCCTGAAACGACACGACTCGTGAGATAACGGTCCCAAGAAAACACGCCTTAATGTTCACACGGGCGTGTGTGTGTTACATAATGTAAACAAAGCTTGATGGTTAAAATTGTGATGGCGTTTAATGTGATATGACTTTGTGGGGGAAAAAAGCTCCAGACATCAATCAGACATCTTTGTGCATAAAAAAAAAAATCATTTCCCTGGCGGCGTTGTGAGAGACGCACCAGTTCTGCTTGTTGAATGAGGAGGTGAAGAGGATGACAACTGTGAAACGGCTCTCTTAGAGAATTGTGCATGAGAGCCTGGTGCATTTGCACATTCTCTCTCTCTCTCTCTCTCTCTCTGTTGTTGCCTCTCATTTTCTCTTTCTGTCAGAGATATTCCTCCCCTGAGCACCACAGCTGTGCACACACACAAACTCTCTCTCTCACACACACACACACACACACACACACACACACACACACACACACACACACACACACACCGTCAGCTGACAACGAGAAGCTGCAGGAGATGGACGAAAATAAAAAGAGAAAGCAGGAATTTTTCCCTCCACCAAACCATGCAGTTTAACTCAAACACACACAGCACCACTATTTTTCCTGTAGATTTCTCAGGCATTGATTAGTTTTCTATAACAGCAGCTCTGACAATAGTGCAGCTGCAAATCACACGTTTGTATTAATGCTCTAACATTTCTAGAGTAACAAATAATGGATTTTTTTTTTAAGTGTATAATTACTGAAAAGATTTCCAACGGAAATGTTTATTTCACGCTTTATTTAACAAAGGAGTCTCCAATGCTGGCGCTTTTCATAACAGTCAGAGGTAAAGCTGGAACTTTACATTTTCCGACAGAGGAGTTTACGCTTTTTTTTTTTTGCTTGCGATTTCTCGTTATGATGACAAGTGATGTTTTTTGTTTTGTTTTACTTTAACATCAATACAGAGAAGAAAAGAAAGCTTGAGGTGAGAGGAATGTTTATAGCTGCTAGAATGTAATTGAGAACCAGTTTCCCTGACATTCCTCAACATTAAATTTAACTATAAATGCATAAGAAGTAATCTTTAAACAAAAATAAATAAAAAGTTGTCATTGTGAGTAAACTGCCATGGGATGAGGAATAACACACTTTTGGAAGTGTTGTTATAGGAAATGAATCAACATGAATCACTCAACCCCTACACACCACCCCGTTGTTTACTATTTTCCTTTAAAGTGTATGTGATACCTCTAAACCCCACTTTTCTTTCCTTGTACAAAGCAGCAATCATTATGTTGACTGACCATGTGGTTTCGAACCATAGCTGATCCAAAAGGCCATAAATTGATGGAAAATCAATAAGATCAGCTGATTTTCACAGAACCTGCTGAGACTGATCCAGAAGATCCTGAAGCGGTGCGTGACTTCACACGTGTAACAATTCAGGTATCAGTTTCGTTCCCGTGCGCAGCAGTGGTTAGGCCGGTCTCGATATGGAATCACGTTTTGGGGAGAATTCTGATAGTGATTGGGATTCTTATATGTCGGATGAAGGGGCAGATGATTGTCAAGGATATTCCGGAGTAAATGGCTATCTTTTCAAGTCTCTAAAACGAGAAACTGCCAGTTCACTCAGTTCAGGACAGTCTTCCTCTGTAGCACATGTGAGATGAAGAGATAGATAGATAGATAGATAGATAGATAGATAGATAGATAGATAGATAGATAGATAGATAGATAGAGATGTACAGAACGCAGTGGTTACCTTTCATCATGTTTTCCTGAACAAAACTAAAAACAAATCGAGTTGCGATATTGCAATCTGAGAGCATTTAACACATTTCAGTTAATAACTGATTGTACGCACGTATTTTTCTTCCTGTTAAAGTGCATCAGATATGATAAGATCGGATATCGTGTGCGTGTAAATGTTGCTCGTAATCCTGTGTGTGTGATAATAGGGGAATCGACGAACTGTCCCAATGTCAGATCTCATCTCATCTCATCTCATTATCTCTAGCCGCTTTATCCTTCTACAGGGTCGCAGGCAAGCTGGAGCCTATCCCAGCTGACTACGGGCGAAAGGCGGGGTACACCCTGGACAAGTCGCCAGGTCATCACAGGGCTGACACATAGATACAGACAACCATTCACACTCACATTCACACCTACGGTCAATTTAGAGTCACCAGTTAACCTAACCTGCATGTCTTTGGACTGTGGGGGAAACCGGAGCACCCGGAGGAAACCCACGCGGACACGGGGAGAACATGCAAACTCCACACAGAAAGGCCCTCGCCGGCCCCGGGGCTCGAACCCAGGACCTTCTTGCTGTGAGGCGACAGCGCTAACCACTACACCACCGTGCCGCCCCCAATGTCAGATCAAATCTCATTTATTAAATAAATGGGTTTCTTTTTGTTTTAATAATTCCCATGTGGTCGTTCTGGTGGTGCTGAACACTTGATTAATCAGATTTATTATTAGTAGACGACATGAAATCTTCCCACTTCTTTTGCACAAACGTCACCCACTGTCGCTTTAGATTAGTGTCATTTCTCAGAAATTTGTGAACTGAATGTTCTGTTGTGTTTGGATGTTCAAATCCAAACACAGCGCAGCACTTTCCCATCATTATTTTTGTAAGATTCCAACAACAATATCCAATTTCAGTGAGTAAACAAGCATGGAGTCAGATGAACGGAAATGGCCCAGACAACCGGGGTTCCACGCATGACGTCATGCGAGATTAGCCCTGGGACAAGGCTGCCTTCTTCTGAGATCCAGACACTGCGATTTATCAATGGTTTTGTGCTTGAGAATAAAATGACAAATAATATTATTTTCCTCTGCTTTATTAATTAATTTTGGTCGTTACTAATGATATACAGTGGTGCTTGAAAGTTTGTGAACAATTTAGAATTTTCTATATTTCTGCATAAATATGACCTAAAACGGGCGGCACGGTGGTGTAGTGGTTAGCGCTGTCGCCTCACAGCAAGAAGGTTCGGGTTCGAGCCCCGTGGCCGGCGAGGGCCTTTCTGTGCGGAGTTTGCATGTTCTCCCCGTGTCCACGTGGGTTTCCTCCAGGTGCTCCGGTTTCCCCCACAGTCCAAAGACATGCAGGTTAGGTTAACTGGTGACTCTAAATTGACCGTAGGTGTGAATGTGAGTGTGAATGGTTGTCTGTGTCTATGTGTCAGCCCTGTGATGACCTGGCAACTTGTCCAGGGTGTACCCTGCCTTTCGCCCATAGCCAGCTGGGATAGGCTCCAGCTTGCCTGCGACCCTGTAGAACAGGATAAAGCAGCTACAGATAATGAGATGAGATGGGAATATGACCTAAAACATCATCAGATTTTCATACAAGTCCTAAAAGTAGATAAAGAGAACCCAGTTAAACAAGTGAGACAAAGGCCGAATCGCATTTCACCCCTTGGACCAACCCCTTGGCCCTTCCCCTCCATTTTGCGTGTTCACGTGAAGGGGTAGGGGTATCCCAATCCCAGTTAACGCGGAGGGGTAGGGGAAGGGGTAGGGCTTCTGTACCCCTCCAAACGGAGATTTTCCTGGAGCTGACTCCGAACGAAGGGGTTTGAGTGATTTCCCACAATGCCATGCGGATTTCAGCGAGATTTCATGCGGATTTCAGAAAGATGGCGGTTCCCGCGGCGAAAGATTGTCATAAATGTATTTTCTCCATTATTTACGTGTTTTAAGTTGTTATCCAGAGGAAACACGCCGCTTGATTCGCTTTCGAGCTGAGAATGAGCAGCGATTTCTGAAATCCAAGCTGCTGCTCAAAAGCTTTGGGAGTGAGTATTGTTTTCGGTTGCTTGACTGCGTACGTTTTGTTCTGTTATTCTCGCTTTTATTGTTTACATGAGTGTTCTGACACCTCATTCTGTCGGATGTGGTGTACGAAGCGCCAAAGATATCCCATTCAGTGGTGTTAGTTAACAAATCACACCCTGCCAGCAGAGATTTCTGGTTCTGCCTCTGGCTCTGGCTGTAGCGGCTGGTCGCAGCCAATGACGCATTTGGTCGCGTTTTGTTAACGTAAACGCTGACGGAGGTACGCGATGACGTATGCGATCGTTGAAGGGCTATCCCAATACGTAAGGGTTGAATTTCAAGCCCTATCCCTTGTAGATCAGTTTCAAGGGGAAGGGCCAAGGGGAAGGGGGAGGGGAAGGGGGAGGGGTGGAAATTAGAATTGGGATTGGGCCAAAGAATATGGTACTTGGTCATTTATTTAGTGAGGAAAATGATCCAATATTGCATATCTGTGAGTGGCAAATTATGTGAACCTCTAGGATTAGCAGTTAATTTGAAGGTGAAATTAGAGTCAGGTGTTTTCAATCTATGGGATGACAATCAGGTATGAGTGGGTACCCTGTTTTATTTAAAGAACAAGGATCTATCAAAGTCTGATCTTCACAACACATGTTTGTGGAAGTGTATCATGGCACGAACAAAGGAGATTTCTGAGGACCTCAGAAAAAGTGTTGTTGATGCTCATCAGGCTGGAAAAGGTTACAAAACCATCTCTAAAGAGTTTGGACTCCACCAATCCACAGTCAGACAGACTGTGGACAAATGGAGGAAATTCAAGACCATTGTTACCCTCCCCAGGAGTGGTCGACCAGCAAAGATCACTGCAAGAGCAAGGTGTGTAATAGTCGGCGAGGTCACAAAGGACCCCAGGGTAACTTCTAAGCAACTGAAGGCCTCTCTCACATTGGCTAATGTTCATGAGTCCACCATCAGGAGAACACTGAACAACAATGGTGTTCATGGCAGGGTTGCAAAGAGAAAGCCATTGCTCTCCAAAAAGAACATTGCTGCTCGTCTGTAGTTTGCTAAAGATCACATGGACAAGCCAAAAGGCTATTGGGAAAATGTTTTGTGGATGGATGAGACCAAAATAGAACTTTCTGGTGTAAATGAGAAGCGTTATGTTTGGAGAAAGGAAAACACTGCATTCCAGCATAAGAACCTTATCCCATCTATGAAACATGGTAGTGGTAGTATCATAGTTTGGGCTTGTTTTGCTGCATCTGGGCCAGGACAGCTTGCCGTCATTGATGGAACAATGAATTCTGAATTATACCAGCGAATTCTAAAGGTAAATGTCAAGACATCTGTCCATGAACTGAATCTCAAGAGAAGGTGGGTCATGCAGCAAGACAACAACCCTAAGCACACAAGTCATTCTACCAAAGAATGGTTAAAGAAGAATAAAGTTAATGTTTTGGAATGGCCAAGTCAAAGTCCTGACCTTAATCCAATGGAAATGTTGTGGAAGGACCTGAAGCGAGCAGTTCATGTGAGGAAACTCACCAACATCCCAGAGTTGAAACTGTTCTGTACGGAGGAACGGGCTAAAATTCCTCCAAGCTGGTGCGCAGGACTGATCAACAGTTACTGCAAACGTTTAGTTGCAGTTATTGCTGCACAAGGGGGTCACACCAGATACTGAAAGCAAAGGGTCACATACTTTTGCCACTCACAGATATGTAATATTGGATCATTTTCCTCAATAAATAAATGAGCAAGTATAATATTTTTGTCTCATTTGTTTAACTGGGTTCTCTTTATCTACTTTTAGGACTTGTGTGAAAATCTGATGTTGTTTTAGGTCAGATTTATGCAGAAATACAGAAAATTCTAAAGGGTTTACAAACTTTCAAGCACCACTGTATATTCATTTTAAAGCATTACAATAAATTTACACTTTAACAGCTCACCCCGCTGTGTTTTATTTCTGGTATGAATCTACCTGAACAGGACCCGTATGGAGGATTTCTTTTGTCTGAAGCTCACAATCTTCTCCTGAACCTGCACAAAACCCATATTAATAAAGCAGCCATGGCACTGATAAATAAGTCATGGCATTTTCCATTTGGGAAACAAATACATGCGGATGATCTGGACACGAGTCTAACACCTTTTTTGAAATGTACAATGAAAGGAGAAACTGCATGATTATTCGTTATGTTAAACTAGGACTTTGAGCACAGATAAAATATACTCCTTTCTTGATTTTGATGGCGATAAAACTGGACAAATGTGCTCCAAAAATATTTTTTCCCCTAACAGTGGTGGCTCATTCACACCATTCGTGGCAAAGCCTCACCGTTTATAATCAGCCATTCAACAAGTGCTAATCTTCAGAAAGGCCTCATTTACAAGTCCATTTAAATACTAATTACCATTTCTGAGTGATTATTGATTTTTAAATAATGGTGCTACTTGATAGATATTTGTAGATGTTGCGTCGCAATTTTTACGCCGTGATGTCATCAGGGTCATTTCTATGTCCCTCAGCGCTATACTGCATACAGTGAGCTGGCCTTGTAGTTAGCGTGTCTCCTTGTGGTCAGGTCATATCAAAGACCAGCATAAAAATAGTATCTACTGACATCTGGCGAGGTGCCACAATACAGCTGTGAGTAGGGAGTCAAACTCTTGTGGTTACCAGAGGACCACCTCCCAACTGTAACCCTAGCTACATAATAGGCGAGAGAAACGGAGATCAGCGCTGTCCAACGTGCCTTAAGGGCCTGGTTAGTACTCAGACAGGAGACTGCCTGGGAAGACCAGGTCCTGGCATGTGAGGGACTTTGACTATATTGCATATCAGAGTGTAGTTTAACCACCCGCCAAACGCGAGTTGTGAAATCTAATGGCGAGTAAAGATCACCCCAGACTCGCCTTTCTTGGCGAGTGTGGTGTAAACGATGGGTTCCTACCTAGTATTCGTGTAAAATCCAAGAAATATCCGACAAAAACTCCTTCCTCACGCATGTTGGGGGCCGCCACTGCAAAATGAAAATGAAACCGGAAATGACAGGAATCAGCCAGTGTCAACTTTGGGCGCGTTCGGCTGGGGCCGCTTGTGGGGAGAGATTGTTTTTATTAGACCAAATTACATAGAAAATCTATACTCGGACAACTTGCACTTACCAGATATCCTTTTTTGGGGCCCCAACTATTATGTGTAAGGTACATATAGGTTCAAGTCAAAGTCCCTTCTCCGCCAGGATCTGGTCTTCCCAGGCAGTCTCCTGTCCCAGTATTAACCAGCTCTTCGAGGTGCATGGGTGCGGCGCAAATCTCCTTTTCCGTAGCCCTCAGCCTCTTGCCGATACAGCTAGAGTTACAGTGGGGGGCTAGTCCTCTGGTAACCGTGAGGGTTTGACTTCCCTACTTGCATCTGTGTTGCCACATGCTTTGCCAGGTACTATTTTTATGATGGTCTTTGGTATAACCCAACTGCGAGTAGAAGTCGTGATCTCCCGGTTGAGAGGCGGACACGCCAACCACTAGGCCAACTCGTGGTCTACATATAGGTTATTAGGTATATAAATTGTGATTTAAGCATGAGTTTAGCATGGTAGGACCCGCCCCCCCCCTTTTTACATCATCCTATCTGGGACCCCTGTCCTGAAGATTTTCATCATCCAAGGTCAGTGTGTCACTCCTGTCAAAACAAAAGGGCAAGTCAACACAGAAAATGATGAGAGAAATCACAAAATTATGAAAGGAAGTATATTCTTATCCTTGACTTGCAAGTGACGTCAAAGCAAAATAGAAACCCGGATGTCGGCCATGTTGGTGGAGATACAAATGCGGGGTCAAGTGACATTCCATACAAAACATAGTCACGCATGCGCGACTGTCTTTGTTTTTCTGCTGCTTTAAGCATTCTTTTAGCTCTGCCATATCTTTGTATTGTATATGGTTGTGGTCACAACAGTACTCATGACCGTGACACGTTCCGATTGTTTAGAATTCCATCCGTGATTCGGAAAGAAGGCGAGGAAACTCTGAGGCTTAGTATGGAGAGGAGACGAGCACAGCTGAACAACATCGGCAGGGCTGATCTAACAGACGCTAAAACCAAAACAGCTCGTGTTTGCAGTAATCATTTTATCTCAGGTGAGATTCAAAAGCTTTCTCAATAATATCATGGAAGAATTTTATTTTCTGTTGCTATAAAATGAGTGTTCTCTTGTTGTGGTTCACTCGGTCATTGTTATAATTTTAACACGTGTATTACCAGTTCACTTCTAGGAGCGCCAGCAAAATTATACGATAGAAACAATCCAGACTGGGCACCCACTCAGAAAATGGGCCATGTTTCGTCCAAGGTCGGACTTGATTCTTCGGCAGCCAAACCAGATAGAACGCGATATCAGGGTACTCAATGGTCGGTAGAAGCGTCTTCAGAAAAGTCTAACTTTTTGAAATAATATGGGTCAAAACCAGACATATCTATCTTCTCTTTGTATCGAATCTTTGCTCGACCGTTCAAATCGTGGTAATACTGAGAAAATTCAGCATCGTTTACAGACACGCTTTCAGCGGCTGCCGTCCTAGTTGCTTTGTAAATCCACCATCATGGCGGACGCTCATGACGTAGCACGTTTTGATCACGTGGTTGCAAGTCATCTATTGGATGAAAAAAATTCAAGATGTGTAGATGGGTCTGAAGATGAATTTTTTTGAAAAAATATATTCCCTATGAACGTTTCGTCACCTTTGTAAAGCAAAAATTGCTCGATGAACATTTTATCAACTGTTTAAAAAGTCAACGAATAAAAGGCTATGTCCCCCAAAAAAATTCTCTTGTATTGTTCTGTCAACTTTGTAAAAAAAAAGTAAAAATGACAAAATTTTCACACAATAAATAAACACGTTATATGTGAAATCTTTGCATATACAAATATAAAATAATAAGATATGGGGAAGAGAGGAAGGGGGGAGGGGGTAAAGGGTGAGAAGTGGGGTTAGGGTAAGTGTGTGTGGGGGGAGCAGGAAAGATATTGCACTTCATATTGCACATTATATTGCACATTGTCTGGTATTGCTTATTGTTAGACTAGGCTACTGCTCCTTCCCGTCCTCTGTCCTCCTGTTAACCCTCCTCCCCCCCAGAGAGGAGTTGTACAGTCTGATGGCATGAGGGACAAAGGAGTTTTTGAGTCTGTTCGTCCTGCACTTGAGAAAGAGCATTCTGTCACTGAACAGGCTCCTCTGGTTGCTGATGACGGTGTGCAGAGAGTGACTGGCATCGTCCATGATGTTCAATAGTTTGTCCATAGACCTCTGCCACCGTCACCAGCGAGTCCAGCTTCATGCCGACCACAAAGCTGGCCCACCTGATCAGTTTGTCCAGCTTGGATGTATCCTTCTTAGATGTGCTGCCCCCCCAGCACACCACGGTGTAAAACAGGACACTGGCGACCATAGACTGATAGAACATCCACAGGAATTTCCTGCAGATGTTAAAGGACTGCAGCCTCCTAAGGAAGTATAGCCTGCTCTGTCCCTTCCTGTATAAGTGATTGGTGTTGCAAGTCCAGTCCAGTTTGCTGTCCAGCCACAGCCCGAGGTACTTGTAGGAATCCACAGCCTCCACCTCGACTCCCTCGATCAGAACTGGTTGTGACCTTGGTCTGGACCTCCCAAAGTCAATGACCAGCTCCTTGGTCTTCGACGTGTTGAGCTGCAGATGGTTCCTGTTGCACCACACAGCAAAGTCCCTCACCAGGCTCCTATACTCCTCCTCTCTGTCGTCACTGATACACCCAACGATGGCTGTGTCATTAGCAAACTTCTGAATGTGACACAGCTCTGAGTTGTAGCAGAAGTCTGCGGTGTACAGGGTGAAGAGAAGAGGGGCCAGCACCGTGCCCTGGGGTGCTCCGGTGCTGCTAATTACAGTGTCAGACGTGATGTCCTTCAGCCTGACGTACTGCGGCCTGTCAGTGAGGTAGCTGGAGATCCAGGTGACCAGGCAGGGGTCCACTCGCATCCTGTTCAGTTTATCCTGAAGCAGTAGGGGCTGGATGGTGTTGAAGGCACTTGAGAAGTCCAAGAAGAGGATCCTCACCGTGCCATTTCCCTTATCCAGATGCAAGTGGGCTCGGTGTAGCAGGTAGAGGATGGCGTCTTCCACACCAACACCTGCCTGGTACGCAAACTGCAAAGAGTCCTGGGCATGTTGTACCTGGGGTCTGAGGAGGCTGAGGAAGAGCCACTCCAACGTCTTCATCAGATGTGAAGTGAGTGCCACCGGTCAGAAGTCGTTCAGCTCACTGGGCCGATTCTTTTTGGGAACTGGAACGATACATGATGTCTTCCAGAGGGTTGGCACTCTCCCCAGCTGCAGGCTGAGGTTGAAGATGCGTTGGAGTGGTTCACCCAGTTCAGTAGCACAGGTCTTCAGTAGTCATGGACACACCTTGTCTGGGCCTGCTGCTTTCCTGGGGTGAAGCTTCCTCAGTTGACCTCTGACCTGGTCTGCAGTAATGCATAGAGGAGTCTGTGTTGAGGTTGGGGAGGAGGGGGCTGCTGTGATGACTGAGGGGAGATGTGTTGAGGGAAGAAGGAGAGATGGCTGCAGTGAGGGAGAGGGTGAGGGGGATGTGAGCTGGTTGAACCAATTGAAGAAGTCATTCAACTCGTTCGCCCTCTCCACTGTCCCCTCAATGACTCTGGTCTTTGTATTGTGGCCTGTGATGGTTTTCACACCTTCCCAGACCTCCCTCATGCTGTTCTCCTTCAGCTTCTGCTCCACCTTTCTCCTGTAGCTGTCCTTAGCTTCCCTCATGCAGCGTTTCACCTCCTGCTGTGCTGCTTTCATTGACTCCCTATCCCTGCTCCTGAAGGTGGCCTTCTTCCTGTTGAGGACAGCTTTGACGTCCTGTGTTACTCATGGCTTGTTATTAGGGTAACACCATACTGTCTTAGCGGGGGAGACCACATCTGCACAGAAGTTGAGGTAATCTGTCAGACAGTGTGTCAGCCCCTCTATGACCCTCACAGTGTGGGCTAAGCAGCACATCCCAGTCCGTGATGTCATAGCAGTCTCTGAGGGCATCTTCCATTTCAGGGGACCACCTCCTGATGGAGCTAGTTGTTGCAGGCTGCCTTTGAACCAGGAGGGTGTACTTCGGCTGTAGAAGAACCAGGTTGTGGTCAGACTTCCCTTGTGGGGGGAGGGGTGTGACTCTGTATGCATCCCTCACATTAGCATACAGCAAGTCAATTGTCCTGTTGTTCCTTGTTGGGCAATCCACAGCCTGGTAAAAAGCAGCCAAAGTAGAGTCCAAAGTAGCATGATTAAAGTCCCCAGAAATGATCATAAATGCCTCAGGGTGCTGTGTCTGCAGCCTTGCTGTGACAGAGTGAATCCTCTCACGTGCAGCGGCTGTGTTTGCCTTTGGAGGGATGTAAACACAGATGGTGATCACATGACTGAACTCCCTCGGCAGATAATATGGCCGCAGGCTAACAGCTAGCAGCTCCAAGTCCGGGCAACATAAAACTGTCTTTATGGAGATAATGTCCCGGGTTACACCAGCGGTTGTTAACATCAATGATGAGTCCCCCACCTTTGCTTTTCCCGCATGTGTTAGTGTCTCTGTCGGCTCTTACAGCAGTGAATCCCCGCAGGTCCACATTAGCATCCGGTACAAGGTGTGTTAGCCATGTCTCCGTAAAGATAAATAAGCTGCTCTCCCGGTAAATCCGCTGGTTGTTCAGAGCGGAAAGCTCATCGACTTTATCCGGCAGCGAGTTCACATTCCCCATGATAACGGAGGGAATGGATGGTTTGTAGCACTGCCGGTTGTCCGCTAGCCTAGCCTTTAGCTTAGCTCCAACTTTGCAGCCCCTGGGTTTCCTCCTCAGCTCCGCCGGGATGGGGTGTCGTATCCCGGCTCATCCCATTGTTTTCAGGGCCAGCAGCTCCTCTCTCGAATAAGTGAGAAAACTGGCTCCTGGTTGTGTGTTAAAGTTAAATATATCCATGTTCTATAGTCAACATCCCAGAGTTGAAGCTGTTCTGTACGGAGGAATGGGCTAAAATTCCCCCAAGCCGGTGTGCAGGACTGATCAACAGTTACCGGAAATGTTTACTTGCAGTTATTGCCGCACAAGGGGGTCACACCAGATACTGAAAGCAAAGGTTCACATACTTTTGCCACTCACAGATAGGTAATATTGGATCTCATCTCATCATCTCTAGCCGCTTTAACCTGTTCTACAGGGTCGCAGGCAAGCTGGAGCCTATCCCAGCTGACTATGGGCGAAAGGCAGGGTTCACCCTGGACAAGTCGCCAGGTCATCACAGGGCTGACACATAGACACAGACAACCGTTCACACTCACATTCACACCTACAGTCAATTTAGAGTCACCAGTTAACCTAACCTGCATGTCTTTGGACTGTGGGGGAAACCGGAGCACCCGGAGGAAACCCACGTGGACACGGGGAGAACATGCAAACTCCACACAGAAAGGCCCTCGCCAGCCACGGGGCTCGAACCCGGACCTTCTTGCTGTGAGGCGACAGCGCTAACCACTACACCACCGTGCCGCCCCTCCTCAAATAAATGAGCAAGTATAATATTTTTTCTCATTTGTTTAACTGGGTTCTCTTTATCTACTTTTAGGACTTGTGTGAAAATCTGATGATGTTTTAGGTGATATTTATGCAGAAATATAGAAAATTCTAAAGGGTTTGCAAACTTTCAAGCACCACTGTAGGATCCCGGGAACATAGATATGCTCCCCAATCAACATGGCTGCAGAGTAAAGTCCTCCTTTCTTACTTTTAAATGAGTTTATAGCAGTATTGGCTTTAGATCAGTTAACAGTACTTGGTTAAATCTATAATGCCGACCAAGCTAATCACTGTTTTGAGAAGTAATCATCAACATTAGAGTTGGCTCGCTAGCTTGTTGCTAACTCTACTAGTTATTGTCCACTGACTAGCTTGTTTTTGTCTGCTCTTGTTTTTGTGCAGTCAAAATGTAGGATGGCTGTTTGAAGGTCACTATAATAGAAGAGAACTGATAACCACTCAGGACGGTAACTGTAAAACTGCAATTAAATTAGGTTTATGAGCTTTACGGGCTTTGACCAAATATTTGTTCAAGGAGACATCCATGTTTGTTTGTTTGTTTTTCACTTCGCACATAGAACTTTATTACAACTTCAAAATTACCTCTTACAAGGCACCACAAATGCATTATTATTATTATTATTATTATTATTATTGCACCTAGTGGTCAAAAATGGGAACTGCATCAAGCACTAATAGAGGCCCACTGGGGCAGGAATCATGCTGCCCCATGCTTGGGGAAATGAGCACCACATAGCAGTTAATGGGGTTGCCAAATTGGGCTCATTTAATAAACTCTGCAGAATCCAAAATTTTGTTTTATAGGAAATGATCTGAATTAAAATGTCTGGAAAAAAAAAAAGACAAACTGCAGACAGGTAGTGTGTCTATGACGTACAGAACCATTTCTATTGTAAGATATTGCAAAAATTGGGAGTGAGAAAGGGGGATTATAGAGCAGATAATATCCAAACTTTAGAAATATTTTTTGATACAAATTTTTTTTTTTTTAAGTGTCTCTAGCTCCAGGTTTTTTGAGATGTACTTGGGCTTGTAATTTAGCAGAATTCTGTAAACACTGGTGAATGATATTGCCTCGAATACACTTGAACAAAAGGGCGTCTAAAAATGCTTAAAAGGCGCTGCCAGTTTGTACACTGGATGACTGAAACTTCTCAACTCTCAACTGCTTAGTACAGGATTTCCTCTGAATTTACTGACTCATAGCTGACAGCATAAGTTAAGTGCGATCGACTCTGAACTGCAATTTGTTTGACTTTTTGTCGTGATTAATGTCGGCCTGCAGCACCAAAATCTATGGTCACGAGCCACCAAAGAGTAGCATTTGAATATAAAATATTTCTAACTACCCAAGACTCAGTGAAGACATAATTATCTTGATACTGTGAGCACTCGATTTAATTAATCAAACTTACAGTGTGTTTTAAATCAGATGCGAGCGAACGGTAGAACAAGAAAACATTCCCAATTGGTCATGAACATACAAGATTAATTATAACGTTAGGATTAACATTTCCTTTGAGGTGAATGTCTGGCAAATAACGCCAGCATGTAACAGCGCGGCATCTAATGATGTGTCAGCAAGATTTATACCACGGTGCTTTTGAATCCTCAAATCTGATTGGCTAGAAGGGGTTGATTAATTTTCGATAGCAGCGGCTTTGACAGTAGTGCAGCTTTAAATTAAGATGAAATGATTGAGAGCTGCCTACACAATTTATTACTTAACATGTTGGACCAAAAGGTCGCTTGTTGGTTTTTGTTTAAAAAAAGTCAACCACACACACACACACACACCATTATCTCTGACTGACAAGCTAAAAACATATCCAAAACATCCACCCACAGCCTCCATCTAACACGCCAAGCAATGTCTGCTGTCAATTAACCATCACAACCTCCATATTTCTAGTCAGTAAAACCTGTGACATGTTTTTTCTTTAATAATGTAGTTACGAGGCTTGTCTTCTAGCATTCGAGAAACTGTCATGTGGTTCATGCCTGCAGCCAACACACACACACTATCCTGGTCCATTTGGTTCAAACGGATTTGAAGAGTGAATATGCCAACATCACTGAGACCAGCTGATCCTCTTTCCCTGCAAGTCTGAGAGGAAAAAAAATGCGTCATCGTTCTTTGCGCTCAGATCTCAGGTGCGACATTACTGTATAAAGAACCTGTCTGCATTTGTAAATATTTCACAGCTTGGTCCTAAAGGTGACTTAATTCTGCAGCAGAAGAAAAAAACAAAAAATGAAAAAAACACACACAATCTTTCCATTTCAACACCATGAAGTCACTCTTCCCACTCATCCCTAATGAACCCAATAAGTGTGGAAACAAGGTGAGTGGTGTCTCCTTGTCATCTAGCACCAGTGCTGTGCAGGGCGATTTGAAAACGGCCAATGATGGATAAAAAATGGTCAATGTGGGTGCAGGTAAAGAATGACATCTGGTCTCATCTGGGTTTCATTATCTGCAGAGGTTGGAATGACGACTTTTTTTGAGCTCATGGGTGGTCACTAGTGGACATTCCTATCTTTAGTAGCACCAGAATAGCGCAGTATGACTACACAACTGACAGAGCTAGCCATGGATTAGTGCTTTTATTAATAAATACTGTCCCAAAGCAGCATTACAGGAATTCAGATGTGGATTGAAAGCCTTCATGAACAAGCCAGAAGTGACAGTCACATTGAGAAGCTTCCGGAAACAGAATTGAGGAAGAAATCTTGAAAGGAAACTGACTCAAAAAGGGAAAACAGGCTCTTCTGAGTATCATCAGATATTAGGAAGAGTATGATTAGAGAAGAACGACTTGGTTACAAACCTACAGCATGCATGTCAGATTAGCCATTTGACCCTAAATCAGATGCATGTCTTCACACAAAGTTTAATCGCTGCTGCATCTCCTGGCAGGGGGTTTCCTCCTGTACTTCATTTGAGGCAGCTGGCTTAAAAATGCTCTCTCTGCTCACTCTTCCCTCCATGGAGGACAGCACCTTGTGATTCAGACTATTGAGCCTTCACAGGGTTTTCAAGTGGGCACCCCCCACTGGTGTTTCGACAATAGGCCCACGACACCTCAGAGGGGCTCAACAGAAGAACCAGCGTCCTGGAACCACCCGCTCCAAATCTCAAGCCTACTCATTGCTCAGCTCTGTCCTCCCTCTCTTCTGCCAGCCTGGTTGTGCTTGCACTCATGTGCCTCCTCAATCCTTTCCTCCCAGAGTATTGTAAGCTCCAAGAGAGCCATCCGTCTTGTAGCCTTTGACCACAGAATGATGTCAGGGCGGAGGTTGGTGTAGGCTATCTCTTCTGGGAATTTCAGCTATCTTCCAAGATCAACCCTCATCTTCCAGTCACCTGCTGTAGCGAGGATGCCTGTACTCCCCACCTCCTTGCCTGCCATGACACTTGGCTTGAGGAAGTTAATGAAGCAGGGTCCTTTGGCTTGCAGACTGATGGTCTTCTACTTCCTCTCCCTCTCCAACCCTTTGGCCAGCTGGTCCAGCATCTGATCATGGCACCACCTGGACCTACCATCCGTCAAGCTTCCTTGGCATGCTGACAGGATGTGCTCCACATTATATATTGTATAGTGAAAAATAAAAAAAAGCTTTCTTGTGGAAACTTTATCCATCTATCACATCGGAATAAGCTGAAAGAAACATGACATTGGATGCCTGTTTGATAAGCTTATTGTGTTTGATGTCCTCAAACTGAACAAAGCAAAGTCTGAATCGAACATTTCACATTTATAAGCAACCCTTCATGTCTGGTTGATAAGTACACAAGATTGAAAAGCAGCAGATTTATTTGTATCCAAAATTTCACTTCTTACAGTATTTACATACAGTCTCCTCCCACAGTCAACTGGCTACTCTAAAGTACCCATAGGTGTGAATGTGAGTGTGATGGTTGTTCATCTTCGCGTTAGCCCTGTGATAGTTTGGCAACCTGCCAAAGTTGTACCCCATCTCATGCCTGAAGTCAGTGAGGATTGGCTCCAGCTTCCCCCATGACCCTGATGTTGTAAAACTTCCTGATATGGGTGGAGCACAGAAGCACGGCAGGCAAGAGTTTATATTTGTATGAATATCTTTTATTCGGCTTTTCAGCTTGCTTGCTTCCTTTCATCCATCCATCACTCACTCACTCACTCACTCACTCACTCACTCACTCACTCACATGCATTGTAGTTGGGGAGAGAGCTCTCTTTCTCTGCTCTCTCTCTCTCTCCTTTTATGCTCCGTCCCTGTAACAAACAGAGACACACATTAATTGACAGCAGGTGGAATGACTTAGCTACTTACCTTCCCCGACCCCGCCCTCCATTCACAGGCTGCTGCTTGGCCATGCCCCCGCTGCCACATACCCCCACCGCCCGACTCAGGCCGGGAAGCCGTCCGGCCTGAAGCTGACTCCCCCCCCAACGGGACAGGAAGTCCGCCACCACCATCCGCGCCCCCGGCCTATGGATCACCTCGAACTTAAATGGCTGGAGGGCGAGATACCAATGGGTGATCCACGCATTGGCATCCTTCATGCAGTGGAGCCACTGGAGGGGCGCGTGGTCCAAACAGAGAGTGAAAGGGTGTCCCAGCAGGTAGTATCGGAGGGCGAGGACTGCCCACTTGATGGCAAGACACTCCTTCTCAATTGTGCTGTACTTGCTTTCACGCATCGAGAGTTTCCGGCTGATCTACAGCACGGGGTGTTCCTCGCCATCCACCTCCTGGGACAAAACGGCCCCCAGCCCTCTGTCCGATGCATCAGTCTGCAAAACAAATGGGAGAGAGAAGTCAGGCAAGTGTAAAAGTGGCCCCTCACACAGTGCAGCTTTTACCTCAGAGAAGGCCTGTTGGCACTGCTCCGTCCACTGGACCGGATCTGGAGCCCCCTTTTTATTGAGATCAGTTAGCAGGCTGGTGATGTCCAAATAATTAGGTAGAAACCTATGATAATAGCCAGCCAGCCCCAAGAACTTTCTCACCTCCTTTTTGGTCTTGGGCCTCGGGCAGGCCACAATTGCTGCAGTCTTGTTAATTTGGGGACGCACCTGCCCATGGTCCAAGTGGAACCCCAGATACCGTACTTCCACCTGCCCAATTGCACACTTTTTTGGGTTAGCTGTGAGGCCCGCTCGCCTCAGCGGCTTTAGGACAGCCCTCAGGTGTTTCAAGTGCTGCGGCCAATCATTACTGTAGATTACGATGTCGTCTAGATAGGCAGCCGCGTAGGTAGCGTGAGGGCGGAGGACCCTGTCCATAAGCCGCTGGAACGTAGCGGGTGCCCCAAGCAACCCAAAAGGGAGCATGACAAATTGGTGTAATCCAAACGGTGTGGAAAAGGCCGTTTTCTCTAGGGATAGAGGAGTCAAGGGGATCTGCCAATATCCCTTTGTTAGAGCCAGTGTCGAATAAAAGCGAGCAGCGCCTAACCGATCAAGCAACTCATCAATGCTAGGCATTGGGTATGCGTCAAATTTAGACACCGCGTTGACCTTTCTATAGTCCACACAGAACCGGACCGACCCATCGCTCTTGGGAACCAGGACCACTGGACTGCTCCAGTCACTGTGGAACTCCTCAACTATGCCCATTTCGAGCATGGCCTTGAGTTCTTCCCGAACCACCTTTTTCTTGTGTTCGGGCAAGCGGTAAAGGCAGCTATGCACTACCACCCCCGGGGTCGTTTCGATGTGGTGTTCTATGAGGTGGGTACGACCAGGAAGGGGCAAGAGCACGTTGGAAAATTCCTTCTGCAACTTGGCTACCTCTGTGAGTTGGGCCGGTGAGAGGCGGTCTCCACAAGGGACCGGAGTGGTCCGAGATGTTATCTTTTTTACCTCCGGCCCCAGCTCCGCCTTCTCTCGGACTACCGATGCCAACGCCACGGGAACCCCCTCATTCCAGCGTTTTAAAAGGTTGAGGTGGTAGATTTGCAGTGCCCCACCCCTATCCGTTCGCTTCACCTCACAGTCGACGTCCCCGACTCGCCGTGTGACCTCAAAGGGCCCTTGCCACTTGGCGACTAATTTAGAACTCGACGTGGGCAATAATACGGTGCACTTTGTCTCCCGGTGTGAACTCTCTAAGGCGCGTGCCTCTCTCATACAGCCAGCTTTGACATTCTTGTGCCTGCCATAAATTCTCCTGGGTTAGGTGCGTGAGGGTGTGGAGTTTTGCACGCAGGTCAAGAACGTACTGGATTTCATTTTTACTCCGTGAAGGTCCCTCCTCCCAATTTTCCCATAGCACGTCCAGAATGCCACGCGGCTTACACCCATATAATAATTCGAAGGGAGAAAACCCCGTGGAGGCTTGCGGGACCTCTCGTACTGCGAACAACAGGGGCTCAAGCCACTTATCCCAATTACGAGACGGGGACTAACCGCCACCTTTATTCTATGCATTTGGCCCCGGAATAGAATTTGGACAGACACTAGAGGGTAATGGTGAACATCCCCGTGCACACACAACACTTTCACCGCTTGTGCTCCCCCCAGTGCCTCACCTTGCACCAGGCATTGGTGAATTGAGTTCTGATTACAACCGGAATCCACCAAAGCGTGATATGTAGCCCCTTGAATACTCCCTGGTATTCGATACGTTCCGGCCCAATCAGGGGCGGTTTCTGGTGCGTTGGGGATCCGGATTACAGCACCCACCTCCCTTGTGGAGCTCTGACATTGGAGATGCTCCGATTCCCTGCCGGCCAGCACACCGGCCCAGGCTTTCCCTCTGCACTGGTGTTATGGGTGTCACTCACCTGAGGGGGAGACAACACAGACACAGGAGAGGGAGAGGGGAGGACACCACGGGTGTGACAGGCCGGCTGGGGAGCGGCCAGCTGCCTGCCTGCCTGCCGTCAGAGCCACCTCTAGATGGTCCTCCGCCAGCTTGATGGCTCGCTCCAGCGACGCCGGGTGACGACACTGGACCCATTCCGCTGTTCCTTCCGGAAGTCGAAAGACAAACTGCTCCAGTGCCACCAGGTCGATGATCTCGTCGGCATCACGGTTTTCCGCCCTCAGCCACCGCTGGCAGGCGTCCCGGAGTTGCTGGCCGAATGCAAATGGCCAGCCGACTTCCTCCAATGCCAGCATCCGGAAGCGCTGGCGATGTTGCTCCGGGGAGCGGCTGAGCCGCTGCAGGATGGCTTTCATTATGTCAGCGTAGACCAGCCGGCTGTCAGCAGGGAGCTGCTGCGCTGCAAGCTGCGCCTCGCCAGTCAGGAGCGGGAGAAGGTGTGCCGCGCACTGCTCCAGCGGCCACCCCCACGCCTCGGCTGCTTGCTCGAAAAGAGCGAGGAACACTTCTGGATCGTCCTGCGGCCCCATCTTTGTGAGGGTGGCGGCAGCGGTGGTCGACGCCCCTGCTGATGCGAGCCGGTGCCGGAACGCCTGGCGATCTTCCTGCTGGGCCAGCATCAAGGCTTCAAAGCGTTGCTCCTGCTCCTTTCGGAGGGCGATCAGCGCTTGATGCTGGTTCTGCTGGGTGGTAGCGAGGGCAAGGATGAGCTCTTCGAATGGGGAGGACTCCATGGGGTGGTTCTCTTCTGTGCTCCCGGGTTTCGGCACCACTGTGAAACTTCCTGATGTGGGTGGAGCACAGAAGCACGGCAGGCGAGAGTTTATATTTGTACGAATATCTTTTATTCGGCTTTTCAGCTTTCTTGCTTCCTTTCATCACTCACTCACTCACTCACTCACTCACATGCATTGTGGTTGGGGAGAGAGCTCTCTTTCTCTGCTCTCTCTTTCTGTCTTTTTATGCTCCATCCCTGTAACAAACAGAGACACACATTAATTGACAGCAGGTGGAATGACTTGGCCACTTACCTTCCCCGAACCTGCCCTCCATTCACAGACTGCTGCTTGGCCACGCCCCCGCTGCCACAGATGTATAAGCAGTACAGGTAATGGATGGATGGATTTGTATCCAGTTAAACCGTAGATCTGAGAATATATACTAATAGAGCTAAATAATTCTTCTCTACAGGAGCAAAAGTGGAACAGTTCTGGTCTCATAAGTGGGTGTGTCGTCTTATGTTGCAAACAAAATTTTAATGTCCTGAAACACAGTTTTTCCTGAAACACTTCATTGCAGAAATACTGTTGTGGTCTCACAGGTAATTGGGAATATGCTGTAAATTCCTCCAAATACCCAGTAACCCTCCCAGAGAGAAATAATGTCTCAATGTTTGGTGAAATCCAAGGATTTCCTCCCTGACTTTACTGGAGCACTGGGTCGTCCTGGTCTGCATAAAGGAGGAAAAAGGAAATTGTCATACGTTTGTGGCTCTTGTTCCACCTCAGTCCTCTCTGGTTAAACCTTACTCGAGTCCTTCTCTCCGTCCATTTCATGTCGCCTCATGTTGGTCACCTCCCTTCCTCTCACTTCAATTCGCCAGATCTCATGTGAGATGAATGCATGGTTACTGATTTTACTCCCACATCTCAATGTGCCCAGTTTTATAAATGGAGCTGTCCCGTTCCAAAACAAAGCGCATCTCATTTGTATATAGAGCAAGTCCTTGATGTAAATTCTGGTATAATGTGCAGTCTGGATCAACATCTTCATTCATTCATTCATAAACTGCACAACTGCTGTCAAGGTACTACTAATAATTTTCACTGAATCTGAAGTGAAGTGTGAAACGTGTCTAATTCATGAGGAACATATCATTAGTATACTGAGTGCTAACTAATTGGATGGCAACTGGATGAATAAAAGAGCACAAAATCCTAAGCCTAAGAACATGCTGAAAACTAAATTGGCAGGGGGGCGAAGGCTTCTCAGCCAGTGTTGTGAGAGACTGGTGACTTTTTGCCCACACACACTCAGGCAGAGTGTGGGCAGCTCTGGGAGGCCACTCGGATCGATTCAGCGCCTATTACAGTGCACTTCATAAGCCAGTGAAGAAACGGGGGCCAAGAAATGGAGGATGATGAGGTCATTTCAAAAAGGAAAATGGAACAATTTGTCCTCCCTTAAGCGGCTATGAAGGCAGGCATGCTGATTATACAGCTATTCGCTCTTTTAACTTGCTCAGTTGTAGGTCACTGCAACACGGAGGTTGGAGAGTGACGCTCCAGCTTCACATGCTGTTAGAAACTGGAATGTCCATGTCCACGTGACATGTCACATCCTGGATGTCTTGGTTAAAGGTTGTTAGGGTTAGAATTAGGGTTAAAGATGTAAGCTAAGGGTTTAGAAAGTTAGCATAGATGTTGATATCTGTCAAATCTCAGAAAGAGTCTCATGATGATAAAACTGAAACTCAGCAAAAACTCAAAAGACAACATTAATGCAAAATAACAGTGGAGACATGAGTATCTGCTCATAAGATTCACAAAAAGAAAACTTTTCATGCTCACTAATTTGAGCTTAATTTTACCAAAATAATATTCCTCACTTGTAAACTGCATATTCATTAAGACAGACATGATGTACAGCACCTTGCGTACATTGCATTCACCTCTCTTGAACTCCCCCCCCCCCCCCCCCCCCCCATTTTATAGTGTTACAACCTGGAACTGAAATATACGAAGCATGGTGGTGGTAGCATCATGTTGAGAGCTGGCCTCTTGGATGCTTCTCTGACTAGTCCCCACTCCTCTTTGTCCAACAGACTGTGGGTTAATCCAGGAACAGGTGTATTTATATTGAGATTTTAATTGCACACAGGTTGACTCCATTTAACCCTTTGGGGTCAAGAGCCTTGCTGGCGAAGCTCGACAGGTTTAGAATGAGTAGGTCATGTATTTAGATAAATATCTTCATGAGTTTTTCAACATACAAGCATGATAAACATATTGACAGAAACTTTACACTTTCCTACAGTATGTGCCCACTACCAAATAATATTATAGTTTTTAAATGACCTAAATTAGATTAAATATAAAGCTTGTCACCTTCCTCAGACACACCAGAGTCGGAGCACTGAGCACACACTTACACATTCATAAAAGACTGTTCACATGGTCACGGCATGATAATCACTTTCACTCTTTCAGTTTCGATTGGTTTCTCTTTCTCGGTGGGAACGCCCACCGTAAACAGGATAAAATCTGTCAGACATAGTTTAGGCTATTTGGAGGTAAAACCTGTTGTAAGATGGTACACGGATTTTATGCGCTTCGGATGATTCAGGACAGTGATTCAATTCATGATTGATGAACGGTGCTTTTTTTTTTTTTTACTTTGATGATTCAGCCACAGATCAGCTCGAGTAAGTGTAAATATTTCTTCTATTTCTGATGAGCAGTGCTGAGTTTCCCAAAAGCATCATAGCACAAAGATCATCGTTAAATGGTTGTGCGAGCAGCACTCTCTCCTAGTTAAGATGCTCTTCGCATTAAGAGGCTTTTGGGAAACCCACAATTGATCAGTTGATATGCGTGTGCTGTCGTGCATACACTGGAAAAATGACTGAGCAGTTTTTTCCAGAGTTAAAAGTATTTTCCTCAAAATAGTTAATTTTGCTCTATTTTGAGTTTAGAGAGTAAACTTTGAAGTTGGCGTGGGAGCAAAATTACAGAGTAATCATGTAACAGAGTTGGTTGTGGCTCTGAACTGAGTAAAATAGTACAAGAGTTAATTTCAAGACCCACTGAACAGAGTCAAATACCAAAATAAAGTCAAATACCAGATAAATGAAGCTGTTGTAAAAAGCAGTTTTAGAACTGTGTTGGAATGTGTGAAAAACATTACCTTACCCATTGGGACTTGACCTGATGGGACTAAGAGTTGGCAGTGGGAGGGGTTTTCACTCTTCTCATTGAACAGAATGGAAATGTTTACGCTTCTCATTGAATACCCCTCCCACTGCCAACCCTTTATCCCAAAACAATAGAACATACATTTTTCGATGGCCAGTTAATTGTCCAAATCAACGGAGCAGATTTAAGTTTTTGTGCTTGATCCATTCCTAAGACTGAACAGAATCGCCTCAAGTGACCAAAACGGTTCAACACAATGGGTAAGGTCATGTTTTTTCACACATTCCAGCACAGTTCTAAAACTGCTTTTTACAACATCTTCATTTATCTGTTATTTTTTTAAAGTACAATCATGACATACAGACTACAGAGATATTATTGTAGCTGAATTTGTGCTGAATACAAAAAGTCATATGACTTTGAAAATACTGTTTAGATTTGTTGAAATTGACAACAAAATCAGAGCGTACCAAAATCATTAGTGCCAGAAAATACCCTCAGACCCCAGATGGTTAACTTATTATGTGGTGTCTGATTGCAACCAGCATAGTGGTTTCACAGCAATGGAGGATGAAATCACAACATTTACATTTTTTATTTGCAAATACACCATCTTTGCAGACTATAGCTTTTTCCCCTCTCTTCAATATTATGGGACATTTTGTGTAAATTCGTGATATTAAATTCCAATTATGGCGGCACGGTGGTGTAGTGGTTAGCGCTGTCGCCTCACAGCAAGAAGGTCCTGGGTTCGAGCCCCGGGGCCGGCGAGGGCCTTTCTGTGTGGAGTTTGCATGTTCTCCCCGTGTCCGCGTGGGTTTCCTCCGGGTGCTCCGGTTTCCCCCACAGTCCAAAGACATGCAGGTTAGGTTAACTGGTGACTCTAAATTGACCGTAGGTGTGAATGGTTGTCTGTGTCTATGTGTCAGCCCTGTGATGACCTGGCGACTTGTCCAGGGTGTACCCCGCCTTTTGCCCGTAGTCAGCTGGGATAGGCTCCAGCTTGCCTGCGACCCTGTAGAAGGATAAAGCGGCTACAGATAATGAGATGAGATGAGATGAAATTCCAATTATATCCATTTCATTTCCAGGTTGTAACAATAAAAATGTGGAAAAGTTCACAGAGGGTGAATACTTATGGACAGGACAGTCTTTTTGTTGCAGTCCTCTGTAGAATCAGACAGCTGGTATTTTAAAGTATGTCAGGACCAGAAAAGAAAAACTCATTATTAAATTTGAGATGGTATTTTCAACGATCTTTTGAACTGAAACACAGGCATTAATATTCATTGTAGTAGATAGATAGATAGATAGATAGATAGATAGATAGATAGATAGATAGATAGATAGATAGATAGATAGATAGATAGATAGATATCTTCCAGCAGCATGGGGTCGCTTCATCAACACATTTCTGATGCTGTCAGCTACAGAGGAAAAGTGAAGGCCAAATAAAATATGAATTACAAAAAAAAGATCAACTGTGTTGTCAACAGTGACATGGTTTCGTTTTGCACATCGGACCCGTGATCACTCGCTTTCTTGTTACAAGATGCGTGAAAGGATTGCGTACAATTGTGTGTAAAACTGGTCTTCTGATGATCCAATTCCTTACATCAGTATCAATGCACAGCCCAAAGAGCCGAGCATGTCTCATTTTCATCACGGCTCACTTAGTTAACTCAAATTTAATGCTGCCAAAAAGAGATGTAACATATCATCATGTGTTTCTCCCTCAGAACTTTTACTCCCTATTTAAATAGATATGGAGAAAAATTTCCACTTGTTTACAGATGTATGTACTGTATGACACTCTATCAGGGCCATTGTAGAAAAAAAATTACAAAGCTGGAGCATGCAGTAATACTGTAAGAAAAAAAAAATCAGGATTTCCGAGATTAAAGTCATAAATTTTGCGAGAAAAAAAAAAACCTCACAAATTTACAAGAAATCAAACTCCGTGAAAGTGTTTATTTGTTTGTCAACGAACCACCTCACTTCACTTTGCAATGTCATCACACCACAGATGCCACGAATAAGATGAGAGTTACAGGAAATGCAGTCTTTCCTCCTCGATCATGCAGTATAAAAGAATAAAGCATGAAAAGATTTTCAACTTCATTTCCCAGAATGCACTGCAGCCAGGAAGCATGTGACTGTTGCGCTTCCTGGATGAATGTATAAAGTGCACAGATTTTTTTATCCATGTTATTTTTTGTTTTATCTGTTTATAAATGTATAATTATTGTGTAAGAGCAGTTTTTTGTTCGTTTCAGTGTATGGATTCTTCTCATCCCAAATCTCAGTTACTTTGAAATGGCTGAGCCGAGACCTACAGGAGACGCAGTGTTTGTTGTCATGTCCCTTGACAAAAAAAAAAAAAAGTATATTTTCCAAGGTTTTTTCCTCTTCAATTTGTGACGTTCTGGTAAATTTGTGCCTTTTTTCTTGTAAAATTTATGACTTTCTTATTATAAAATTTGTGATTTACTTTTTCTGGTCAATTTATACCTTTTTTCTCGTAGATTTTGTGACTTTTTTCTAGCAAAATTTGTGACTTTTTTCTAGTAAAATTTGTGACTTCTGGTAAATTTGTGACTTTTTGTTTGATTTTTTTCTCATTAATTTATAACTTTAATCTCAGAAATTTTTCTAAGAACATTACGCCCTCCCTTAGCTCTTTTTTTTTTTTGCCTACAGCGACCAGACCAGAATACGCCGTTGTACAGACAATAGTGAGCTCTTCAGTCTAATTAATAATCAAAACCAGTAAGTCAGAGTAATCCAAAGAATAATGATACACTACTGATATTAATATACATGTTCTTGTCCTCAATATGTACCAAGTACACACACATTTTCCCACTGCACACACTGTTCCTTTCTTGGTACATCACATCTTTCTCCACTATCAATGAGTGTGTGTGTGTGTGTGTGTGTGTGTGTGTGTGTGTGTGTGTGTGTGTGTGTGTGTGTGTGTGAGAGATCTGCCACTAAATCGTAGCATCCTATACACACATAGGTGACTCCATCTCTCTCTCTCCCTCTCTCACACACACACACCTGCTTGTTTACATTCCCACTCCTGATTGATACCATAATCCATTAACCTCAGGGCAGTGAGGTGTCCGAGGCACGCTGGGAGAGCAGAAGGCAGGACAGGAGACCAGGCTTCACATTCGACTGGCATAAACAACCTTCATGTCCCCCGTCATCCCCTCGTCATCCCCCCATCGTCCCCCATCGTCCCCTGAGTCTCCTGTTCTTCCTGCTTCTCCTCAGCTCTCCTGTCTCTGCCTCTGGCTCTGTTCCTGCACACAACTCATTTCATATCGTCCCTGAGGATTCACCCGTGCATCCTGCTGACTGATTCTTATCTCATCTGCCTGGGGAGTGTGTGTGTGTGTGTGTGTGTGTGTGTGTGTGTGTGTGTGTGTGTGTGTGTGTCTAGGGTTACCTGAGCCTCATTAGAGTTTGAGAGGAGACACACCAGAGGCAACTGGGCTGAAAACATCCCTGTTTACTGCATCATTCTTTTTAAACAGCCTCACAATGAAAGACAAATAATTCAGGACAGCAATGTGAAGCTCTCGTGAGTTTTGTTTACGTGCATATTCAAATTTTAAGGGATTCAAATACTGTTATTATTTTTAGAATATTCACATAGAAAGCTAAAACGATGTTTTAATGTTTAAGATGGTATAGAACTTTTGTTCCTAATGACCCTGATCTTGCTTTAAATTATGACCAAACTTTCGAAAGAAATAAAAACACAAGTTAAATGTTTTCTAAAAGTGAAATGATCTCGTCCTAAATAAACCCAGACAGTGTGATGCAGGATCCTGCAGGTCTGAAATAAACCTGAAAAAAGGAAAAAAAAAAAGGAAAAGTTGTTTTACTGGATTTAGTAAATCTACAGATCTTTAAAATAAAGGCTGATGTGTTAAATTTGTTGCAGCTGATCCAGAGAAATGAGCAAAAATGTTCTCGTCATTTTAAGAGAAAATCCAGTTGGGAGGAAATGACCTGTAAATTTTATGATGTGTAAACTGAAATCAATGCGTAGCTCACATTTATTTTGGCGAAATTTTACCGTACAAAGTCATATTTATCGGGTTGGAGTTTAATACTTTGGAGACGGATACATTATTGATTAAAAGTGGACGGCCTTTCGATTTCATAAAATCGGTGAAGTTTAGTTCCCTCTGAAATGTGGTCATTGTGATATATGTTTATTTTTGTAATATCTAAAAAAATCAGGCCATTCTGTAGCTGGAAAGTTATTTAATTTGAGGGGATTAAAGCAAATAATGTGCATGAAATCGCTAGCGTCGCGTAGTCAAGCAGACAGAGGAACTCCGTGTGTATGCGCAGGTTTACCTTTGAGCGTGCACTGACTGTTCCATCATTCTGTCACTAAACGAACAGCTGATCACACCGAGGTGCTCGCTGAGCGCCGATATTTATTAGTTTGGTCCTGCGTTTGCTTTCCTTCGTATATAACATAACGTCTTTTCTTTTCGCTTTCCGTTACTGTAGTCAGTCTTTCACATTTTATTTGCACACTCACGTCCTCCATTTTTCTCTCCTGTTTCAAATTTGTATCCCACAATGCCTTGCGCAAACAGGGAAAGCCCACCACGTCATGCATGATGTAGTATCTTGAATTGCGCCATGGTCAAGCAGGAAAAAATAGCAGAGAATTTAAGGCCACATGGAGATAAATTCATTAATTGTTCTATTAAAAAAAACCTAATAAAATTAGAAGTCTGTGATTCGAATTCAGTAGCTTTCGGTCCACTAAACAAAAATAACTGGGTGTCGGGGAAAATTCTTTTTATGACCAACACTTGAAAAATCTGAAAGGTATTTACAGCAAAATTCGAAAAACAATACATGGGTCGTTTTTGGCATGCTCTCATTTCTAATCACTGTATCTCAGAATGAACTTCCGCGGTGCCGGATTCATTTTGTAGTGACACATCCAAAATAAATATTTAAATTCCTTGACGGTTTATTTGCCAAAAATTTAATCAGAAATTTCTGACTTTCACACTCGTCAGCTGTCTTTGGTGTGACACTGAATCAGCTACCGATAACGTGAGCGTGTCGCGTGATGCGATGCGTACTGAGACTGAATCTGAGTCAACTCTGTTTAAATAATTTATGCATCAAAATGAAGACTGTGATGGGACTTTTGGTTCCCACATGCAAAGAGAAAGTAAACTTTCCAGAGATGGCAACCAAATGTTTTTGAATGAATCACAAAACAAACGAACAAAGTGAAACTGAACTGTGCTGGGTTTCCCAAAAGCATCATAGCACAAAGATAATTGTTAAATGGTCAAGCGAGCAGCACAATGAACACGCTCTCTCTCCTAGTGAAGATGCTCTTAGTGTTAAGAGGCTTTTGGGAAACCCACCCCTGATCAGTGAGTCGTTCGTCTGACTCTTCATCTTTCTACAGTCTACAAGCTCTCGTGCACTATTTACTGATTTACATCTCATTGTTGGTCATAATTTTCTGTAAAATCTGAAACAGCCATGGAACAAAAGCGATTCAAAAACATCACTTTCACAAAACAGTGTCCAAGGTGTTTTTTTGGAGTTATTGAACATCCAGGCGTCTTGTAGGCTGTTTTTATGAAAATGTTGTCTTGATAACTTTGGCCAATAATTGATTTTAGCATATGGCGAATTTTACAATAATGCAATGCTACATTTAAAACATAACTCGAAGGCTACTCTCCTGTCATTTTTATCCTCTGCTGGCTGAAAGGTTCATGGGGATTTCTGTCTTTCCATCCATCCGTCCCAGGAAGAGTACTCACCTTCTGAAATCAACTCCTCTCACAATTTTTGGAGGAATTTCACAAAACTTGACAGGATTCTTTGGTATATGTCGATAATACACATGTAATTTTGTTCAATTCGGTCACATTTTACAGCCCTTGATTAACAAAATTATACTTTGACAATTTCATGAAGGTGTGCTTGCTTTCTGACATCAACTCCTCTCACAATTTTTGGATGAATTTCTCAAAGCTTGGTAAAAGGCCTTGTTATATGACAGTAATACGCATATTGCGATTTAATTTCGTTTGTGGGGCGGCACGGTGGTGTAGTGGTTAGCGCTGTCGCCTCACAGCAAGAAGGTCCGGGTTCGAGCCCCGTGGCCGGCGAGGGCCTTTCTGTGCGGAGTTTGCATGTTCTCCCCGTGTCCGTGTGGGTTTCCTCCGGGTGCTCCGGTTTCCCCCACAGTCCAAAGACATGCAGGTTAGGTTAACTGGTGACTCTAAATTGACCGTAGGTGTGAATGTGAGTGTGAATGGTTGTCTGTGTCTATGTGTCAGCCCTGTGATGACCTGGCGACTTGTCCAGGGTGTACCCCGCCTTTCGCCCGTAGTCAGCTGGGATAGGCTCCAGCTTGCCTGCGACCTTGTAGAACAGGATAAAGCTGCTAGAGATAATGAGATGAGATGAATTTTGTTTGTGAAAATTTTACTAGAGTTATGCCCTTGATTATTAACAAGCTTGTACTTTGGCAATTTCATCAAGGTGGGCTTGCTTTCTGAAATCAACTTCCCTCACAATTTTTATCCTCCACTGGCTGAAAGGCCCGAAAGGGGATTATGTCATGGCAATGTCCGTCTGTCCGTCCCGGGAAGGGTACTCACCCTCTGAAATCAACTCCTCTCACAATTTTTGCAGAACTGTCACCAAACTTGACAGGATTCTTTGTTATATGTCGGTAATGCGCATATTGTAATTTCGTTCAATTGCAACAAAACAATGAACGACTGTCGAAACTGAACTATTTGGAGGAATGAACAAAGTATGTGCTAGTGTTGTAGAACTCGAGGCCAGTCTTGGTCTCAAGACCACTTTTTGAACGTCTTGGTGTTGTCTTGGAATCGACCACATTTTTACTCAGTCTTGTCTTGGTCTCAGACGCAGAGAGACTTGGGATTTTATTTCAAGACCACACCTGTGAGGATTTCACTAAATTGCTTGTCTGATTCATTTGGTAAATGTCAGGAATACAGGCAACAGAAGGACGAGGTGCAGAAATGAGTTTATTAGGTAACAGGCTAACAAACAAATCCAAATCAATGGTCAATATCCAAATGTGAAACAAGCAGGGGTCAAGCGATGTGCAAACAGGCTCTCAAAGGCAGTAATCCGAAGGACAAACATTAGTCAAAATCTAGCAAAACAATCAGAGATATAAGGCTTAGTATGAACACATAGTAACACACTGAGTGATACTTCGCAATGAATGTGTGTGTAAACAGTCTATTTATAGCAGAGGAAGAAACATGGATGTAATGAATGCCAGGTGAAAGTAATGACTCAATACTCCAGGGATTCGCGGCAACCATGTTGGAGGGCAGCTGTGCATTCTGGGATATGGAGTTCTAAGCCTGCATTGATATAACATTAGCATCGTTACTGTGATGTGATGTAAAATTTCCTGCTTCAAATGCGACCAATAACGTGACTCAGTGCTAATTTGAAATTTTCGTTACTGTTAACGGCTGTCACCCCTCCCCCACCCCCATCACACACACCGGTCTGGTCCTGAATCTGTTTTGTCCTGCCTTGGTCTTGACTCAATCTCAACCCCTCAAAGTCTCGGCCTTATCTTGGTCTCAGGATATGCTGGTCTCGGTCATGACTTGGTCTTGGTTTAGACACCAATATATACGTGAAGTGCGACCAAACAAACTGAACGAAAAGAATTTGTTCACCTCAATAAATGAAAACTTCCTTTCCTAATTTATATTGTGTAAAAAACAGTAAAATCTGGCTTCAAGTGATGTGTTTAATATGTGTGTGTGTGTGTGTGTGTGTGTGTAATTCTGTACGAGTACATCAATGGGTCAATTACATCATATTTATCGTCTTTTTTCCACAACATGACACTGACATTTGATCATTTAACTATTTGATGTTCCGTTTTTTGAAACATTCCTCCACTGATTTGCTGAATAAAAAGAGTCCTGTGAGACGGAGTCCCATCTGTACCCTTTCTTCTGGATGAAATAAACCTAGTCGAGATGCTTTAATGCTAAACACTTTACTATAATAAATTTTTACCACCAAACTGGAACCCTATTAAACATCTACTTCATTTACACACGGCAGTACGAGCGACTGTAAAACTGCTTTATAGACGTGCTTTACGCTTCCGGAGTTCAGTTAACTATCGCACCATTGTATACATTTTAAATTTACAGACAATCATAAAAAGAAACACACACACACACACACACACACACACACGTATGCTTGCGTTTTCCATCTATTTCTTTTCTAACTTCAGTCTCTTGCAGTATTGTCGAAGTATCAGTGATGTTGTATGTAATAATATCCTGGGATGTCGTATGTTGTAGTTGTATGTAATAATATCCTGCTGTATTCTGGATAAGTCATAAACTGTGTAGAATCTGGAAGCGATCACTCTTTCTGTGCTGTTTTGTTCACTTTTGATCTGGAAGCAAGGCGTTTTCTGTTTATTTTATTTCAGGTTTGTTAGATGGTGAAAATCTCAGGTAGTGTTCAGTTATTCAGTTATTTTGTGCTCATCCCTGACATAACAATCCACAGTCGTGACTTAAAATGATCCTGAAATCAAACTTTCAGTTTTTCAGAGTTTTCGGTATCTGACGGTTATGGATGGTGTTGTTGACGTACACAAACAAGTTTTTTTTTTTTTTAAGTATAATAATAATAATCTTTTTGAAAAATGTAATATTATAGTTTCTGACTTATGTTTGATGGCGTATTAGGGATATTGTAGGTTAAAAAATAGAAAGAAAATAAATCTGGAGCTGAGGAAGAGGGTAATATTCCGAGAAAAAAAAAAAACTCAGAACTTATGAGTCGTAAATTTACAAGAAAATACCTGGATATTCTCCGAGATTATAAAGCCATACATCTGCGGAAAAAAAAAACCCACACAGAAATTCCAAGATTAAAAAGTCACATATTTATAAGAAACAAACTGCCAAGACTGCAGTCCCTCCTCCTCGAATGTGCAATATGAATGAATAAAGCACTAAGAGACATTTAACTACATTTCCCAGAATGCACAGCAGCCAGGAAGTGTGTAATTGTTGTCTCAGAGAATATCTGAGGGGTTTTTTTTCCCCCTCATAAATTTGTGACTTTTTAATCATGGAATTCCTGATTATTTTTTTCCTTGTTAATTCCTGACTTTATAGTCTCAGACAACATCAGAGTTTTTTCTTGTAAATTTACAACTTTAATCTCGGAAATGTTCTCAGAATATTACGCCCTAATATGCCGTCATATTTCTGGAAAAGCTATAATTTTTAAAGGATTTATATATAGTCGAAATATCATTATTGTCCAATTCTAAAAATATACACTTTCTAAAATATATTCTGTATGTCCCACCCCTGGAGGTGTAGCTTGCTCTATAGTAGCAGCACATTTGCAATCAATGTGGTTTGTCTGTGTGTTTTGGGTTCGAACGCAGATTATTCCCTTTTTTGATACTTCATGATGCCATTAAATTTTTATTTAATAATAATAATAATAATAATAATAATAATAATAATGCATTCTAAACAAAGGTGGGCAAGCCACCTCCTCCAGCCCCACCCCTGAGTGTGAGTTTGTGAAGCTGTGCTCATTTTCAAATATATGCTGATCGAGACTCATTATTCAACTCCTGTCTCATACAACCATGCCCCTCATCCCTGTCCCTCCCCCCTCCTCAGTCATTACCACCCCAGCCCCATCCCCCACCACACATACAGTTTTAGCATATTTCAAAATGACACAGTGGGTGGAGTTAGGCTCAGGGTGAAGTTACACTTTAAACAAGTAGAACTCGATGCCAGCTGCAGGGACGGTGATGCTTCCTCCGCCACCTCTAACTTTATCTTTTTAATCTTTTTATTAAGACGCTCACCTGAAATCCTCTTAAAATATACTTCGAACAAGAAGGAAGCTACTGAAGAAAAGCTATTGCAGAACTTTGACCTTGCTGTGACCTTGACCCCATTGTAATCAATTCCACAATCTAATCACTTCATCTGCTGGCTTATTCCATGATCCTTCCATATCAATCCAACAAAATCATTTGACCAGTTGTTCCTGAGATATCACACTAACGTGTAGTACACGTCCTACATCTAGTGACGGACGCAAAAAAAAAAAAACATCACTCTTGTTTTGAAGTGAGGACTTGAGGAAAGTCTATGTTACTGAAGAAGGGCACTGGTGTTTCTGAGGAACGTGTGAGTAAATAAATGCTTACAGATTTGGCAGATTTTATCCCAATACTTGATTATGCCATCACTGGCACTGTGGCAGATTCAGGATGTAAACCAACAATCTTCTCACCACCAGCATACAGCATGAACCACTGAATTGAGAAAAACATTTCTCATGATGCTGTCTCTGTTGATTTGTTCGTTTCAGCTGGAAAACACTGGAATTATTTGCTGCTCATAGTGACACTTTTGTGACTCAGATGTTCCCAGGCTCTGATTTGTCACCTCAGCGATTTATTTTGCACTGAGCCATATTGGATCCTGTGTGTGAGCTCTGTAATACAATCTGGATGCTGTGTGAGAGCAATGTGGGCTTCAGAATACATTTAACTTTATATAGAAATAAAACGACATACGGGTCATTCCATGACAAATCAACAAATATCTGACAAATTTATGCTCGATCATCTCAGATTTCAATGAAATTTGGAGGGCTCAGAGATACTATTAAAAGAAGTTAATCCCCAAAATTTGAGCTTCCTATCTCCAACGGTTTCAGAGATACAGGCATTTGAATTTTTCGATTTTTTTGCATTTTGCTCAAAACATACATATTTCAAAGTGCAATATAATCTTTATTATGCAAGATAGAAACCTAAAATTTTGCACAGAGAGACTCAATGTCTTGTACTACAAGCTTCAACTTAGAATTTCAATGGTCATTGTATATTAGATGGTGATTTTAACAAGGAAATTAAAAAGACAAATTTGCATTTTTTGCAGTTTTAACTCATTCTGGAAGCTTGCCTGTGGCAGTAATGCTTAAACTAAGAATGTTATTCAAATCTACACAGAAATATCTACCAATTTCAGTTTTACCAAGTCTCCACTATTCCTAGTTTGTCTGTAATAGGGTTTTGAAATTTGCCAATTTCTAAAACATGCCATTTTCAGTAGCAAGAAATCCAATGTGGGATAGCAGTTAGGAACTTGTAAATTTTTTTTCAGTAATCCCCAAGACCCATATTTTATATTTCCAAATTTTTGTTCTGTGTCTCTCAAGTATTTTTAAACTACAGGGGTTTAAAAAATCCATTTTCACCAAATTTGAATTTTTGATACATTTTCATATAACTGATATTTGAGGGTTAATAAATGCTCAAAAAAGGCTCAAGTAGGTTAGGAGACATGTTTCTTCCTCAATTTTAAATAAAATTTCAATTAATGCTCAGTATTAATTATTTGTAAATTGATTTTAATCTAAGACTGTGTAACATGAGCAATCAATGACCAGCTATTGTGTACCAGTCAACAGCCAGCCTTATCAATATCAACACAGCACAATAGGTGACCTTTGATACCAGAACAGGTGGCTCATATCTTATAGTTTTAGAGTCTGTAAACTGCATACTTGTTCAGATAACATTATATTGCTTGGATTATATTAAATACATTGTAATACAGAGCACTGAGAAAATTTACCAATGTTATTAACTGAATGTGTTTCTTTGCAAGGATTGGATATTTTGAATAGTTGACTAGAGAATTTAATTGTAGTTGCTTTCAATTTGAGATCAGTATAAATGAGTTTGTTCTTAGACATCTAGAAATGGCTGAACTTCCTCCCTGTTCTATAGGAATTGGACTAAAGAAAGATTCTGACTACCATAAACTAACATACAACAGAAATTGTAAGTTAAATACACTCTCTCAGTATAGTTTGGAGCAAATTTCATTAATTAAACAGAGAACTGAACTTGAGAACATTTCAAGCACAGACACAGTATGTCTGCATCATGAGAAACTGTTTCTGATGAAATATGAATAGCTACAGAAAAGTTGTTGTGATCCATATGAAAGGCACAAGAAAAAAGTTAAAACAGAATTACGTTCAATTCTTCCTGAAACAGCAGATTCACTTTCAAAACTGATAAATAAAAATATTAAACCTGAACAAAAATTGTGTTCTAAATGTTCACAGAGAATGAAAGAACATTTAAGCCAAGCAGATTCAGCAGGTTCTACAGAATCAGACCAAGAGAGCATGTGTGTAGATGTGGATTCAACATACACTGGTGAGGTAACTGAATCACTTGACAAAAGCCTTGTGTCAATTGGTTGCTCTCCACTGAAAATTGCCAAGTATAGCCACAAACAGAAAGCTGCATATGGCAAAGCAAAGCTGCAACGAGTAGAAGAAACTTTACGTTCTAAAATGAAATTTTATTAATTAATGAAATTTGCTCCAAACTATACTGAGAGAGTGTATTAAACTTACAATTTCTGTTGTATGTTAGTTTATGGCAGTCAGAATCTTTCTTTAGTCCAATTCCTATAGAACAGGGAGGAAGTTCAGCCATTTCTAGATGTCTAAGAACAAACTCATTTATACTGATCTCAAATTGAAAGCAACTACAATTAAATTCTCTAGTTAACTATTCAAAATATCCAATCCTTGCAAAGAAACACATTCAGTTAATAACATTGGTAAATTTTCTCAGTGCTCTGTATTACAATGTATTTAATATAATCCAAGCAATATAATGTTATCTGAACAAGTATGCAGTTTACAGACTCTAAAACTATAAGATATGAGCCACCTGTTCTGGTATCAAAGGTCACCTATTGTGCTGTGTTGATATTGATAAGGCTGGCTGTTGACTGGTACACAATAGCTGGTCATTGATTGCTCATGTTACACAGTCTTAGATTAAAATCAATTTACAAATAATTAATACTGAGCATTAATTGAAATTTTATTTAAAATTGAGGAAGAAACATGTCTCCTAACCTACTTGAGCCTTATTGAAGCATTTATTAACCCTCAAATATCAGTTATATGAAAATATATCAAAAACTCGAATTTGGTGAAAATGGATTTTTTAAACCCCTGTAGTTTAAAAATACTTGAGAGACACAGAACAAAAATTTGGAAATATAAAATATGGGTCTTGGGGATTACTGAAAAAAAATTTACAAGTTCCTAACTGCTATCCCACATTGGATTTCTTGCTACTGAAAATGGCATGTTTTAGAAATTGGCAAATTTCAAAACCCTATTACAGACAAACTAGGAATAGTGGAGACTTGGTAAAACTGAAATTGGTAGATATTTCTGTGTAGATTTGAATAACATTCTTAGTTTAAGCATTACTGCCACAGGCAAGCTTCCAGAATGAGTTAAAAATGCAAAAAATGCAAATTTGTCTTTTTAATTTCCTTGTTAAAATCACCATCTAATATACAATGACCATTGAAATTCTAAGTTGAAGCTTGTAGTACAAGACATTGAGTCTCTCTGTGCAAAATTTTAGGTTTCTATCTTGCATAATAAAGATTATATTGCACTTTGAAATATGTATGTTTTGAGCAAAAAACAAAAAAATTGAAAAATTCAAATGCCTGTATCTCTGAAACTATTGGCGATAGGAAGCTCAAGTTTTGGGGATTAACTTCTTTTAATAGTATCTCTGAGCCCTCCAAATTTCATTGAAATCTGAGATGGTCGAGCATAACCTCTTGTTGATTTGGCATGGAATGACCCATACAGGTATACATCTATAACGTTGATTACAGATGGAAAAGAAACGTACGGCATGCAATGAGATTTTATTACTCAAATATAAACATGTCACGAGTCACCCAGTTCACAATTCAATTCAATTCACAATATCGGGTTCATAATATGATTTTCCCATGATGTTTTTGAAAAAAAATAGAGTGGCGGCTACAATTATCGACACCTTAACGATCTTTTGGCCGTTGCAAAAGTAGAAAAGACTTTCAATACGTAAATTGTGCATGAATAATTACTCAAACTTCCACTGGAAAAAAAACTGAGTTGATTCCCGATTACTTAGCATATCATGACGTGACACCGTTCCACAATTATCGACAACTTTGTCCACAGTTAGCAACACCGTTCCACAATTTTCTATATCCAGATGATTATTTATTTAAAAAAAAATCAGTATGTTGTATGAAATTAACAAAACAGTTTATTTAAAATTTGTTTTCCATAGATTTATATTTAGTACAAAATATCTTTTATATAAATATATGGATGTCGGTGTTTACGTAAATGAGGAAGTAATTCTAATGTTTGTAAACAAATGAACTGATAATGTTTAACCTGCGTCAGAAAATCTTTCTGTTCCACTTTCTCAGTATTTTCGTAGATCGCACTTTGTTAATCATTCGTTGTTGTTTGTATTAATTTCTGGTTTTGTAGTTTACCAATAAACGTCAACAGGAAATTGAGATTGTAACTGCATGAACATCCAGGTCAAAGATCACATCTTATTCCTCAAACCAAAATATAAAATGTCTCCTGATATTGTAATATGTGGTAGATATTTACAACAAACTGCAATAAATAAATTAATTAATTAATTTCTGAATGGAATGGAAAAATCTGAATATTTCAAGCGTGTAATTTTTTATATGCTCGGAATTTAATTCTGGTTGAATTCTATTTATTGCAATCGGATTCCAAATACTCTATAAACATTCCATTCTGTTATGAATCAGAAAAAAATTATTATAAATCACAGCACTTTTTTTTTTAAGTACTTCATCTACTTCAACAATGTTCCACAAAGATCGATCCATAACAGTTGTAAATGTCCCTTAATTCCACAGGGTGTCGATAATGGTGGACACCGGTGAAAGTGATCACTATTATCGACACCTCATGTGACTTCTCAAACGTGTGTTTAGATACAAAATGGCGAATGTCAAATGAAAGAGTAAAAAACAAAGTAGGTTTCAATAAGGAGATCATGAAATATCGGTGAATTTGATCAGTAAAAACATGTCCATGATCTTTCCACCATGTTTACCTGCGATGAGAACGTCTGGGTTTTCCGAAAAACTGCTGATCGTGATAAAAAAAAATTCCATCTCAGGTAACGAGCTGTCATCAGATGATCAGGGCAAGGCAGGTCTTCCAGTTGATTAATTAACCAATAATAACAGCTGGAACTGAAACTCACCTTTGTAAAAAAAATTTTTGGCAAATCTGAAAAAGTGTTGATAATTATGGACTGTTGATAATTACTCTATTAAATGAAGAAAATTTTTTTTTACAAAAAATTGAAACATTTATTCTGTGCTTTATCAGCTTGAATATTCCTTTTGTTAAAATAAATAAATAAATAAATAAATAAACAAACTTTTGTTTCACTTTCATAATAACCAACAATAATTATTTACATACATTTGTAAAGGTTGGAGTAAAATATAATGGCCTATTAACTAAAATATTCCTTTAATAAAAATGAAAAAGTGAATAGCAAATATTCCTTTTTTATTGAACTTTATGAACATTTGTTCTGCCTCCATTTTCTTCTCTTTTCTTTAACTTTCAGCAGTCTGTAAAAAGAGAGCTCTGATTTCACATAAAATCTATTTGTACACAATCACACAGCAGATCTTTTACTATTTCAGGGCTCTGCATTAACTTTTGAAACCACTTGTCCTGTCGGGCAAGTTGAAAGGAAATTTACTTGTCCGAATGTGAAGTTGACTTGTCCGAAGAAAAATTTGAGAAACCCCCCCACAAATAAACTATTTGTAATAAATTAATTTCACCAGAATTACTTTAACACAAGCTATTCACTGCAGAAAAAAATTGGACTCCATCAATCATTAATTTATTTATGAGAAATTGAAAACCATAAAATTAAAATTATACAGTACATTTTCATTTTTAAATTATTAACTTTGAATATATATCCTCCACTGATTAATTGTTGTTGTCTAATTATTCAGCGTGGCTCCTGTATGGTATTTAATGGTTGCGATGAAAGTTGCGGTGTTTTTTAGGTTTTTGTTGCGATTACATTGCGGGACGAAGTGAAAGTTACAAGAAATTGTTGCGATTTTCTCTTTTTGTGATTAAAATTGAGTGATATGTTAAATATTAAGTTATTACTGAAAAACTATTGATTAAAAAAACAAAGACACTGAGAAATGGTCCTATAAACAACTTTACCAATATAAAAGATTACCAGGACTACAAAAATGCAGAAAAATAGGCTTTACTTATCCAAATGCACCTGTTGGTTCAAAAGTTAAAGTGCATAGAACCTCACAGCACAACATGAAGTTACCTTAAAATATAATGCCTCAGCTTTCATGTAAGAAAAAAAACTATTAACACTAGTACTGTGTGCAGGCAGTCTCTCCTGAAGACTAAATTAAACAATAATTATAAACTAATAAAATAAATGGCTCAGGCTTCATAGAAGAAAAAAAAAACAATTTGAACAGAATCTCACAGTATGATGCTGAAGCTGCCTAAACAATGGAAAATAAAATACCATTTTGGCAAAAACGTTGGCATCCATTAATTTCTTGTATTAAGTAAAAAAATAATGTAAAGTGCACACAGTCCTTCACTGTAAACATAACACACTTTCAGTAACAGAATTTAAGCCAACATAAACACTGACTCGCACATGCTGCTTCTCTTGAACGTATACACGGAAGTAAGGCGGAAGGTAGTTTGTCGACGTCACCTCAAGACGACGCCAAATCTCATCTCATCTCATCTCATTATCTGTAGCCGCTTTATCCTGTTCTACAGGGTCGCAGGCAAGCTGGAGCCTATCCCAGCTGACTACGGGCGAAAGGCGGGGTACACCCTGGACAAGTCGCCAGGTCATCACAGGGCTGACACATAGACACAGACAACCATTCACACTCGCATTCACACCTACGGTCAATTTAGAGTCACCAGTTAACCTAACCTGCATGTCTTTGGACTGTGGGGGAAACCGGAGCACCCGGAGGAAACCCACGCGGACACGGGGAGAACATGCAAACTCCACACAGAAAGGCCCTTGCCGGCCCCGGGGCTCGAACCCAGGACCTTTTTACTGTGAGGCAACAGCGCTAACCACTACACCACCGTGCCGCCCCACGACGCCAAATATTGGTCAAATTTGCGGGAAAGTTGCGGTGATTGGATATAATTGCAACACCGCCCTGAATTCACGGGGATTGGTTGAATTTGCGTTGAAGTTGCAAATCGCAACATTGCGAAATCCTAGAGGGTCTGGTAAACGACCGTTTACTTTTCAGCTCAAATACACGAAGCAGTATTGGCCGGTTTCGCAAGCGGAATATTGCGCATGTGCACATCGCTCTTTCCGAAGAGAAACATCCGGCGATTCATCAAAACAATATGTCGAGTGAGATGCTTCGGAAATCATGTGAATAAACTGATAAATTTGATATGTAACCTGAATATCAGCGTATTTTGGCACTTGTACGAATGGACAAGTAACTGAGACGATGAACTTGTCTGACATAAAGGATCACTTGTCCCGGACAAGCGGACAACCATTAATGTCGAGCCCTGCATTTAGATCTGTTCTTTTTTTGTGTTTTCACAGCATTAGAGCTGTGTTACTTCAACCTACGGTGAAGTCACGTGTATTCCTGTGTATATTATTGCCCCCTCTGCTGTCTACACAAAACAATTACAACAAGGATTACACAGAATGATAATTTTTTTTTAATTTCATCAATTCAAATCGGCATAAACTTGCACCGTGATTTATCATCACACAATATATTGTTATATCACATGCCTATCAAATATGAATATAGTGTCTTTTTTGTCCATATTTTTCTCAATTTTGACATTCTAATACCTCTTACTGTCTTCTTTAATATATTTCTTGATGCTGTGTCCTCATTCATGCTTTCAATAATAAAGCGTTCAGTGGTAAAATACTCCATTCTGATTGGTCGGAAGATTAAACAGCAGCTTTACAGGTTTATATTAATGTGCTCATAAACCATTTCAGGATATATTGTTATCAGTTATAAGTTATAATAATCAGCTTCTGGGTAGAAACAGTAAGTCTGCTCATCGATGATTATTCTTTTTGTCAATCTGTTATCATTTATGGTTATTATTATTTTTTTAATAATTACAAACTGGGAGGATGTAAGAATTTTGCACTTAATCATTTAAATTGTAAAATGTTCCAAGTTTGTTTTTGCTTTTCTGTGTTCAATATTTATTTATTAGTTTACAAATTTTGTTTTTAGCATTTTCAAGTGTAAAAAATATAAATTTTTGTAGACATTATATCAACCATTAAACAGTTTTTTATCCCCCGCTGGCCGAAAGGCCCGAAGGGGGATTACGTTGTGGCGATGTCCGTCCATCCGTCTGTCCTGGGAAGGGTGCTCACCTTCTGAAATCAAGTCCTCTCACAATTTTTGGAGAAATTTCATGAAACTTGACAGGATTCTTCGGGCAGCGCGGTGGTGTAGTGGTTAGCATGATCGCCTCACAGCAAGAAGGTTCTGGGTTCGAACCCAGCAGCCGGTAAGGGCCTTTCTGTGTGGAGTTTGCATGTTCTACCTGTGTCTGCGTGGGTTTCCTCCGGGTGCTCCGGTTTCCCCCACAATCCAAAGACATACAGTTAGGTTAACATGCGGTGGCCTTGGGCTGAGGTGCCCTTGAGCAAGGTACCTGACCCCTGACTGCTCCCCGGGTGCTCTGGTGTGGCTGCCCACTGCTCTGGGTGTGTGTTCACTGCTTCAGATGGGTCAAATGCAGAGGATGAATTTCACTGTGCTTGAAGTGTGCATGTGACGAATAAAGGTTTCTTCTTCTATATGTCGGTAATTCGCATATTGTAATATCGTTCAATTCAGTTGCATGTTACCAGAGTTACAGCTTTACAGAGTTACAGTTACAGTTACTAACAAAATTATACTTTGACAATTTCATGAAGGTGTGTTTTCCTTCTGAAATCAACTCCTCTCACAATCTTTGGACGAATTCCTTGAAGCTTGGTAAAAGGCCTTGTTATATGATGGTTGTACTTTGGCAATTTCTTCAAGGTGTGCTTGCTTTTTGAAATCAACTCCCTCATGCTGGCCAAAAGGCCCGAAGGGGGATTATGTCGTGGTGATGTCCGTCTGTCCCAGGAAGGGTACTCACCTTCTGAAATCAACTCCTCTCACAATTTTTTGAGGAATTTCACAAAACTTGACAGGATTCTTTCTTATATGTCGGTAATACGCATATTATAATTTCGTTCAATTCAGTTGCATTTTACCAGAGTTATGGCCGAGTTGTCAGTGGGGGATATTGTGCTCTCAGAGCACTCTTGTTTTTATTGCTGGCAGCTTGTGAGCAAACCTAAATATCATGATGCATCAGTATGCTGTATCGTAGAATAGCGATATGATATTTTTGCCATATGGCCCCTCCCCTAACAGCCATCTGTAATTCCCGCTGATTCGAGTTGTCACTGCAGACAACTTGGAAGATCAAACACAAGCAGGACAAAGAAGAACCTGCCATCTGCATCCCATTAATATTTATAGCATTTCTGTCTGCATCTTTATTCATATTTCTAAAATTCCCTGAGCACGTAGCTCAAGCTTGATGCCACTGTGAGTTCACGGAAACTCTTGGGAAACACAACAACAGCCAGGAATCAAGAGTCAGGAATAATCTGTATTCAAACAGACACTTGAACAGTTTTATGCGACATCAATGACTGTTCATTACCAACTTGAATATCAGTCTTGAAATATTTTTTTTAAATAAACAACGAAATGCACACGCTATTTGGCCAAAAGTTTGTGCACCCTGATCAGATGGTCTTGAACATCCCATTCCAGTTTTCCTGTTATAATAACCTCCGTCTTCTCTTCTGCTAAGTTTTTCCACTAGATTTTGGGGCGTGGCTGTGGGGATTTGTGTTCATTCAGTTCAGCTATAAGAGCAATAGTGAGATCAGGTTCTGATGTTGGGATGTTGAGGCACCAGTTCCAGTTCATCCCAAAGGTTTTCAGTGGAGTTGAGTTCAGTCAGGGCTCTGTGCAGGACACTCGAGTTCTTCACTCCAACCTTCACACACTATGTCTTCATGGAGCTCACTTTGTGCACAGGAGCATCATCATGCTGGAACAGGTTTAGGCCTCTTAGTCCCAGTGAGGGGAAACTGTTGTATTGTCCTACAGCGCACAGAGACGTTCTGTACAATTGTGTGCTTCAGGTCACAGTTTGGAGAAGAACCGCATACAAGTGTGATGGTCAGAGGTGCACATACTTTTGGCATTGCAGTGTAGCTCCTACATGTGGACTTAAAGTAACACTGATTATCATTTTGTAAGTGGGTGAATTTATGTCAGTGGAACATGGTCACATGGTCCACATTCTGACCAATCAAATGACACTCCAGTTGCTAGAGTTGAGGTAACAATGTGCAAGGATCAGTTTTTTATCGCCAAAGAAATCAGAGAACATGTTGGTGTGGGTGTGGTGTGCTCAGTAATACCCTGGTTCTTCAGCAATGAATACTACATCCTGCGAACTGATTGCCATTATTGCTGAATTATCCTGAAGGACACGCCCACACACAAACATGACAGAAGCGTTGTGTTTTTGACTTCTGAAATGCTCTCAGAAGCCCACAACATGTTCACTCTCACATCTTCACATCTAACTGTGGGTTTAAATTAAAGATCAGAATTGCTCATGACCATCCTGGCTCTTTGATTGCAGGCTGGATAACAGAGTGAGAAAGTCACTACTGGGATTGTAGTGCTTATGATAAAAGGCTTTCCAAAAAAGCACTACATGCTTATTGATTGATTTTGTGAAGGCCAAATACATGCCTCAATTACAAAAGTGTTTTTTTTTTAAAACATTAAATTAAAGCTTGTACACGGTGTGTAAAAGGGCCTGAGAGTCGGAGAAACCTGCTTTCATTCCAGTAATAAAAACATGCTTACAAAATAACGAGTTGTTTCAAGTGATCCAAAAAGGTGAAAGGCTTTTGATGAAACATTTAAAATAAAAAGAAATGACTGCTGCTTCTGTCAAGGATGAAACCTTTGATTTTCAACACACTCTTGAGTCACGACTGGGTTCCATTGATTTCGTTTTCTATGGACATTCAGGGAAAACGTTTACCATCCCTGTTTTAACAAGTGAACAATGAAAACACTGGAAAAAATGTTTCTGAATGCTCTGATGAAACAAAGTGTCGACTGTAAATCAAGGACGTTCTCCTCACTGTCAGGATGCACGTACTTACGGATGCAGGTGCGGGGGAGAGCGGGGAGAAGCAGACTGCAGACTGAGCCAAAACAAAGAGCAGGAATCAGAGTCAGAGTAACAGGCAGGGCTCGGTCAATCGGCAAGCAGGATAACACAGAGGAAAACAAGAGAGCGAGGTTGGGGACTGAACGTAGATAACAGTCTAAACATGGGAAGTCAGGCAGAAAGTAAACGGCTCGGCAAAGTTAGGCACGGAAACACTAAACAATACTTCGCGACGTGAGTGTGTGAAAGCTGGGCTTAAGTAGGCGAGGTGATTGCTGAGGAATGAGAAACAGGTGAAATGAGTAATCAGGTGACAGAGGGCGCCGTGACTCTTGGGTGTTGTAGTCCGGAGCAGCCATGTTTGGAGGCTGTTCCGAGCTTGCGTTTTTAACGCTATTACTGGCACTTACAGAAGTAAGCCCGGAGAACATGCGTTTTGTTGTAGCCATGTTGATTGCAAAGTGTAAATTTACAGAGTACTAACAACGACTAAAAACTCACAATTCCTGTATCTCTCAAGCCCTAAAGACCTCATTTCAAGATGTTCAATATGCAGTTGACTTTAATTTTGACTATTAAAAGCTAAAACCTGCACAAAGTGGCTTTAATTCATAACTGAAAACGTAGACCTGGCCGCTAATTGGTGCAACGTCAACCATAAACAAAACTACTCTGTAATTCTCTGCATTGTAGTTTTGCTAACGATAAATGCGTTTCATTTTTATTTTCTGATGATTTCTTTCTGTGGAAAATATTTTTATCGTCTACTGTCACCAAACCTATCCTCAAAAAACAAGCGTGCTCTGAGAGCACAATATCCACCGCTGGCAACTCGGCCATAACGCTGATAAAATGCGACTGAATTGAACGAAATTGCAATATGCGTATTACCGACATATAACAAAGAATCATGTCAAGTTTTGTGAAATTCCTCCAAAAATTGCGAGGGAAGTTGATTTCAGAAAGCAAGCACACCTTGATGAAATTGCCAAAGTACAAGTTTGTTAATAATCAAGGGCATAACTCTGGGAAAATTTACCCAAATTAAACGAAATTTCAATCTGCGTATAACTGTCATATAACAAAGCCTTTTGCCAAGTTTGGTGAAATTCCTCCACAAATTGTGAGAGAAGTTGATTTCAGAAGAACGTACACCCTCATGAAATTGTCAAAGGACAAGTTATTTAATCAAGGGTCAAAACTCGGAAAATTTTCACAAACGAAATTAAATCGCAATCTGCGTATTACCGTCATATAACAAGGCCTTTTGCCAAGCTTCGAGAAATTCATCCAAAAATTGTGAGAGGAGTTGATGTCAGAAGGAAAACACGTGCTCATGAAATTGTCAAATTATAAATTTGTTAATCAAGGGCTGTAACTCTGGGAAAATGTAACCCAACTGAATGAAATTACAATATGTGTATTACCGACATCTCATCTAATCTCATTATCTGTAGTCGCTTTATCCTGTTCTACAGGGTCGCAGGCAAGCTGGAGCCTATCCCAGCTGACTACGGGCGAAAGGCGGGGTACACCCTGGACAAGTCGCCAGGTCATCGCAGGGCTGACACATAGACACAGACAACCATTCACACTCACATTCACACCTACGGTCAATTTAGAGTCACCAGTTAACCTAACCTGCATGTCTTTGGACTGTGGGGGAAACTGGAGCACCTGAAGGAAAACCACACGGACACGGGGAGAATATGCAAACTCCGCACAGAAAGGCCCTCGCCGGCCACGGGGCTCGAACCCGGACCTTCTTGCTGTGAGGCGACAGCGCTAACCACTACACCACTGTGCCACCCTATTACCAACATATAACAAAGAATCCTGCCAAGTTTTCCTCCAAAAATTGTGAGAGGAGTTGATTTCAGAATGTGAGCACCCTTCCCGGGACAGACGGATGGACGGACATCGCCATGACATAATTCCCCTTCAGGCCTTTCGGCCAGCGGGGGATAAAAATGCAACATATCATCAGAAAAAAATGACAATCAGCCTGGTTTATCAAAATGCATACGATCAAATTTATTCGTAAAATGTTCACAGGAGCATTCACACAATTCATATCCTGCATATTGCGCAAGAGTATGTGTAAATTTTGTGGAAGCTGACTCACTCGTGCGAATCTCAATTGATCAGCTTCAAAATGTTTATTTGTCGAGGACTTACTGCAATTTTATATACGGATTGTGCTGCCGATATTTCTATTTATTGATTGATTTATTCATTCATTCATTTATCATTTTCAGTTTCATATTAATGACCTGACAGAAAGCAATTCCAAAAACAAGACCATAAAATACAAACAAGACTATCATTTGACTAGAATAAAAAGTAATGGCACCCCATAAAAAGACGAAGTATTACAACAGCAACATTACACCCACCCACCCCCCGCCCCAAAAAAACCTCTGCCATGACCGATTTTTTTTTTTTTGTATTTTCTCATCTAGTTTGACAAATCCTATGACATGTTCCTTGGTAGCCATGACTGACAGTTTCTTGACCCTCCTCCCTGATGTGAACAAGTCAACAATTGGTTGGAGTCAAACTCATGTCACCTGTCTCCCGATCGAGGCACGGCAAGAATTTATATCAGGATGATATGATTGTCTAATCTGACATGGCAAGCATAATGAGAGCGTAGTTAAATACAAATGCCATGAACATGACTGGCAATATGCAGTATGAGGCATTTGTTAACACAGACACATGAGTAAGAAGAAAATCAGAAAAGCTGATTGTAAATCATAAAATAATAATAATAATAATAATAATAATAATAATAATAATAATAATAATAAACTCTGGAGGGAATTTTTAAAAATTCAGTTTGGCCTGCGAAAAATTCATTAAAAGATAAATTCATCCCATTATTGACAACAGACATCATAAAATACTGAAAATATTATTCCATTAACAATGCATTATTACACATTCTGTTCTTACTTACAGTGCCTTGCAAAAGTATTCATCCCCCTCAGTGTTTGTCCTGATTTGTCGCATTACAAGCTGGAATTAAAATGGATTTTTGGAGGGTTAGTACTATTTGATTTACACAACACGCCTACAACTTTAAAGGTGATATTTGTTGCTTTATTGTGACACAAACAATAATTAAGATGAAAAAAACAGAAATCTGTAGTGTGCATAGGTATTCACCCCCCAAAGTCAATACTTTGTAGAGCCACCTTTTGCTGCAATTACAGCTGCAAGTCTCTTGGGGTATGTCTCTATTAGCTTAGCACATCTAGCTACTGGGATTTTTGCCCATTCCTCAAGGCAAAACTGCTCCAACTCCTTCAAGTTAGTGTGACGCAAGTTAGGGTTGCGTTGGTGTACAGCAATCTTCAACTTATGTCACAGATTCCCAATTGGATTGAGGTCTGGGCTTTGATGAGGCCATTCCAAGACATTTAAATGTTTCCCTTTAAACCACTCCAGTGTAGCTTTAGCAGTATGTTTAGGGTCATTGTCCTGCTGGAACATGAACCTTCATCCCAGTCTCAAACCTCTGGCTGACTCAAACAGGTTTTCCTCTGGAATTGCCCTGTATTTAGTGCTATCCATCATTCCTTCAGTCCTGACCAGCTTTCCTGTCCCTGCAGATGAAAAACATCCCCACAGCATGATGCTGCCACCACCATGCTTCACTGTAGGAATGGTGTTCTCAGGGTGCTGGGTTTGCACCACACATGGCGTCTCCCATGATGGCCAAAAAGATCAATTTTAGTCTCATTTGACCAGAGAATCTTCTTCCATGTGTTTGGGGAGTCTGCCACATGCTGTTGGGCAAACTACAAATGTGTTTTCATAAGCAATGACTTTTTTTCTGGCCAAACTTCCATAAAGCCCCACCCACTCTGTGGAGTGTATGGCTTAAAGTGGTCCTATGGACAGGTACTCCCATCTCCGCTGTGGATCTTTGCAGCTCCTTCAGTGTTATCTTTGGTGTCTTTGTTGCATCTCTGATTAATGCCCTCCTTGCCCGGTCTGTGAGTTTTGGTGGGCAGCCTTCTCTTGTCAGGTTTGTCGTGGTGCCATATTCTTTCCATTTTGCTATAATGGATTTAATGGTGCTCCGTGGGATATTCAAAGTTTGGGATATTTTTTATAACCCAACCCTGATCTATACTTCTCTACAACTTTGTCTCTGACCTGTTTGGAAGCTCCTTGGTTCTCATGTTGCTTGCTTAGTAAAAAGAAAGAAAGAAAGAAAGAAAGAAAGAAAGAAAGAAAGAAAGAAAGAAAGAAAGAAAGAAAGAAAGAAAGAAAGAAAGAAAGAAAGAACAACTTTATTCATCACACACTTGTGAAATTTCCTCTCAGCATTTAACCCATCTGAAGTAGTGAACACACACACATGAGCAATAAGCACACACATACCCAGAGCAGTGGGCAGCCATGCTAACAGCGCCCAGGGAGCAGTTGGGAGTTAGGTGCCTTGCTCAAGGGCACCTCAGCCCAAGGTCGTCCCATATTAACCTAACCTGCATATCTTTGGATTGTGGGGGAAACCAGAGCACCCGGAGAAAACCCACTCAGACACGAGGAGAACATACAAACTCCACACAGAAAGGCCCTTGCAGGCCGCTGGGTTCGAACCCAGAACCTTCTTGCTGTGAGGCGACCGTGCTAACCACTACACCAGTGTTGCAGTCAGGGTCCTTCCAGAATAGGTCGATTTATACAGACATCATGTGACAGATCATGTGATACTTTGATTGCACACAGGTGGATCTTAATCAACTAATTATGTGGCTTATGAAGTGAATTGGTTGGAGCAGCTCTTATTTAGGGGTTTCATACGAAAGGGGGTGAATACCTATGCACACTCCAGATTTCTGTTTTTTTCATCTTAATTATTGTTTGTGTATTGTTTGTGCCTTGCTTAGTAAAAAGAAAGAAAGAAAGAAAGAAAGAAAGAAAGAAAGAAAGAAAGAAAGAAAGAAAGAAGGTTTCTTTCATGGCACAATAAAACAACAATTTTCACCTTCAGAGTGGTAGGCATGGTGTGTAAATCAAATGGTGCTAACCCTCCAAAAATCCATTTTAATTCCAGTTTGTAATGCGACAAAACAGGACAAACACCAAGGGGGATGAATACTTTTGCAAAACACTGTAATTGCAGATTAAGCCCACAGACACTTTGCTAGTTTCATTGCTAAAGATGTTTTGTTATGAACCAAAGACAGACACTAACCATTTCCCTGCATCGTAATTGCCGAGGTAGTACTTCCTGTTTATACTGGATCGTGTTTCTGATTGGCTGCTGATGGTGAAATATGTCACTCTGTGCTAAAATTTGATCTACGATCACTTTAAAAATTATGTAGCTATGACACATCCATCCATTATCTGTAGCCGCTTATCCTGTTCTACAGGGTTGCAGGCAAGCTGGAGCCTATCCCAGCTGACTACGGGCGAAAGGCGGGGTACACCCTGGACAAGTCGCCAGGTCATCACAGGGCTGACACATAGACACAGACAACCATTCACACTCACATTCACACCTACGCTCAATTTAGAGTCACCAGTTAACCTAACCTGCATGCCTTTGGACTGTGGGGGAAACCGGAGCACCCGGAGGAAACCCACGCGGACACGGGGAGAACATGCAAACTCCGCACAGAAAGGCCCTCGCCGGCCACGGGGCTCGAACCCAGAACCTTCTTGCTGTGAGGCGACAGCGCTAACCACTACACCACCGTGCCACCCTATGACACATCTTAAATTAAATTTTACACAATATTACTTTGAAACTAAATCCTCTGAACGTATGGTTTTATGTTCAACTGGTGCTGAACTTTAATAATGAACTTTTTAGGACTTTCTCACTGTTAATATGTGCACAGAAACTTAAATGCCAATCTGAATCAAATGCATGAGACAGTAATCTGCATTAATGAATGTGAAATGTTAAGTACTGAATATTCTGTTTCACCGTGCAGAGCTCTCATCATCCTGGCACATGTCTGTCGTTCATTTTACCTTTGAGTCATAAAGAAAACTCCAATGTTACAACAGCAAATCATCATCAACTTTTACACGTATCGGAAAATCAACATTGAGCCTTTTATTAAAAAATAAAAAAACAGTGTTGAATATAACAGGTGCATTAATCAAATCCCAATGAAGTCATGGCACTCGTATGAAGATGCAGTATCAGCTGTGTCTGTTTTTAACACTTGTTCTTATTAAGGCTGCAGACTCAGCCATTTAAACTGTCTAAATATATCTTTGGGAGAGTCATACCTGGTGCAGAGAGCCTTTTTTATTTTGTGAAATAAAACCAGCAGCTGGTGTTGTGAAGGAAGCGACGAGGCGTCGGCGTGATATTTAACGATCGGGTGTCATTATTCAATAAAAACAGGTTGGCAGAGATTAAAATGAGAATGTAACAAGCGCCGTAGCTCAGTGGAGTCACTTTATTTTCGAGGTTGCATGAATAGTCGTTTTTACTTGACAACCAGCAAATTAAAACAAATCAACAAACAAATAAATGCATGACTTTTCCATGGATAAAGCAAAAACACTCATTTCATTGCTATCAAATGACAGCAAAGGTCATGTCAAACTACATTTAATTAACAGTCAGGCTACAAAATAGTTCCGATGCGATAAATAATAAACAAATATTAAACCTGGGTATCATATGGCTCTATTTAAGGACATGCCGATTCTTAAACTGTATTCGTGTGGACGAGCTGAGAGAAATCAATCGGAGATTGTTGATTGTGAAACTGAGTACGCAGCATGGAAGCTCATGTCTGTAAACAGAGCCCTGCTTATAGCTCGGTGACCCGATTGACTGGATGCAGTTTCTACTACAGCATTTCATAATACTGATAATGACCTGGGATTGGAAGTGCATCAATAGTGTCTCAAAATGTACAGGCACAAGAGCTTCCAGACCACCAGGGGGCGACGTAAAAAACATCTTTAAAAAAATATTTGCAAAAAAAGCATACTTTACCATTATTTTTCTCAAAAAGGTTTCATATCGTCTGGATCACGGTGCGCCCCCTTGTGGTGTGAAAAGAAAAGAAGCTGTATCTTGGATAACTAAATTTGGTAACTAATGTCAGAAGATAATGAAAAAGGAACAATTATGAAGCATTTGTATCTATCTGGGGTAGGAAAATGTGAAAAGAAAAAAAACAGGTCAGGAGAAAGAGAAAAAAAGACTGGTAATAAAATGAAATGGGGAAAAAAACAGATCAGAAAATGGAAAATGGAGTAAGTGGCTAACTATTGAACATCTAGATTAAAAACTGTTAGGCTAGCACACATTAAGTTGCCAGGCCATTACTATGAGCTACGTCAACAACAGCCCTGACTTTAAAGGTGAGTGAAGAGTCAATAACCTACACTTTTTTTTTCCCATAACTGTAACTCGGACAATTACAACCAGTGAAAAAGTGATACTCCTGAGTTGAAATGTTTGACCATGCTAAGTAGCGTAATGTCATTTGTTTTTCAGTTGCTATCAGAAAACATTATGAAAAGTTGTTCATTAAAGGTCCCATGGCATCGTTTTTTCATTAATTGTGCGGTGGTCTCTAGTATGAATGAATGCCCTGTGAGCCAGTTTTGGTGAAAAAAATGCTGTGGTTCTCCTGTTTCAGGCTGTTCTAGTTTGGTGGAGGAGCGGGTGGCGGGAGAGCGACATGATTTCAGCTCTTATCATTAATATTCATGACATGTAAACGTGTTACCTCTGATTTGCTAACAGCACTGTGACGCTACCTCCAGTGGGTCAGAACAAGTGGATGTGGGTGTCTTACTATGGCGAGAGAGAAGGAACAAACCGCGAAGGGAAAAATACCGCGCGCTGACGTCATTAAGGTGCGACGCGAGGAAATAAAATAAATTCAACAAATGTTTGGGTTTTTACTGAACAAACAAACAAATAAAATGAACGAGTGACTTAAAAAAAAAGAATGTGGGTGTCTTTGTAAAAACTGTTTTGATTGGCTATTATAACAGAGCATGCTGCATGCTTTTTGGTTTTGTAGCGCAGAGTACCTGGCTAACAGCAGGAAGCGGTTAGCTGCACAGCTAATGTAGCCATTGCAAGGCTAACACACTTATTTTAAAACACGGCAAAATGACTTAACAGTTATACACTTACTTGTTCGGTGTTTGTGGCTTATGCGGCAGGGATGCTTGGTCCGGACCCAGGCTTCAGTGACAGTTGATGTGCAAAAGTTGCCCTGTACTGTCCCAAGTTGTGGAAACATTCATCAGGAAAATGCTTCCGACAAACATACACCGTCTTACGTAGACTCGACGGCGTATTATTGGAGTAAATAAAATTAAGCCACTGCGTCTTCAGGGGCTCTCCCGTCGGCAGTAAAAACAGACTCCTTTCTGTGTTGTCACATCCATGTACAGCGCAATTTCCATGTTTGGTGGCAACTTTTGAGCTGGGCGGGCAATCCATACAGTGGGTGGGAATCCAGACGGGGGGCGTGGGGATCATCTCCCTTGCTGACGTAGTAAAGGGCGCCATTATCAACGCGCCATTTTGACACGCCATTCTCAAATGTTGACAAAGGGTGGGCATAGTTTGGTTTACACATTATGAAATTTCTAGCCACTGGCGTGACTTAAGAAGGTCAGAGGAACTCATTTTAACGTTAAAAAACCTCAGAAAGTGAAAATTTCATGCCATGGGACCTTTAAAGCCCTGAAATGTTAGCACTAAAAACGAGCACGAAACGTGCTGGAATTCACTACGATGCAGATTTAAAGGACAAAAAACAAACAAACTGTAAAAGGAATTCCTTTACAAGTGGGTGGTTGTAGCATTAAAAAAACAAGAAACAATCTCATGCATTCATCTTCACTCAGTACAGAGTCATAACGTTCCATTCAAGTACCGGTAAATATTTTCACACAACGTGTCGTTTACTTGAGAATTGGTTTCACTGAATACTTGCTGGTTTCACTGTTTTTTTCCCCCACCATCCTGACATCCACAATTAGTGAATAAATTCGTCAAATAAGCCACAAAACTTCTACTTAACGCATTAAAGTGTTTTACCTTCTTTCTGTAACAATATGAGTATAATATTCTCCCTCATGCGACTGTTTAGTCATATGTCACTCATTCACACCAATCCACGCTTCCTACTTTAATTCCTTTATCTCCATGTTAATCTCTTTCACACACACACACACACACACACACACACACACACACACACACACACACACACACACAATCTCTTGCAAAAGTATTCCTCCCTCTTGGTGTTTGTCCTGTTTGGCCACATTGCAAGCTGGAATTAGAATGGATTTTTTTGGAGGTAGGCACCATTTAATTTACACAACATGCTGACCACTTTAAAGGTGAAAATTGTTGTTTTATTGTGACACAAACAATAATTAAGATGAACAAACAGAAATCTGGAGTGTGCATAGGTATTTAACACCCCCCCCCCCAAAAAAAAAAAAAAAAAAGTCAATACTTTGTAGAGCCACCTTTTGCTGCAATTACAGCTGCAAGTCTCTTGGGGTATGTCTCTATTAGCTTAGCACATCTAGCTACTGGGATTTTTGCCCATTCCTCAAAGCAAAACTGCTCCAACTCCTTCAAGTTAAATGGGTTGCGTTGGTGTACAGCAATCTTCAAGTTATGTCACAGATTCTCAATTGGATTGAGGTCTGGGCTTTGATTAGACCGTTCTAAGACGTTTAAATGTTTCCCTTTAAACCACTTCAGTGTAGCTTTAGCAGTATGTTTAAGGTCATTGTCCTGCTGGAATGTGAACTTTCATCCCAGTCTCAAACCTCTGGCTGACTCAAACAGGTTTTCCTCCAGAAATGCCCTGTATTTAGTGCCATCCATCTTTCCTTCAGTCCTGACCAGCTTTCCTGTCCCTGCAGATGAAAAACATCCCCACAGCATGATGCTGCCACCACCATGCTTCACTGTAGGAATGGTGTTCTCAGGGTGTTGGGTTTGCATCACACATGGCATTTCTTATAATGGCCAAAAAGATCAATTTTAGTCTCATTTGACCAGAGAATCTTCTTCCATGTGTTTGGTTTGGGGAGTCTGCCACATGCTGTTGGGCAAACTCCAAACATGTTTTCTTCAGCAGTGGCTTTTTTCTGGCGACTCTTCCATAAAGTCCCACTCTGTGGAGTGTATGGCTTAAAGTGATCCTATGGACAGATACTCCCATCTCCGCTGTGGATCTTTGCAGCTCCTTCAGTGTTATGTTTGGTGTTTTTTGTTGCATCTCTGATTAATGCCCTCCTTGCCCGGTCTGTGAGTTTTGGTGGGCAGGGCCTTCTCTTGTCAGGTTTGAAGTGGTGCCATATTCTTTCCATTTTGCTATACTGGATTTAATGGTGCTCCGTGGGATATTCAAAGTTTGGGATATTTTTTATGACCCAACCCTGATCTATACTTCTCCATAACTTTGTCTCTGACCTGTTTGGAGGCTCCTTGGTTCTCATGTTGCTTGCTTAGTAGTGTAGCAGAGTCAGGGTCCTTCCAGAACAGGGTGATTTATACAGACATCATGTGACAGATCATGTGACACTTTGATTGCACACAGATGGATCTTAATCAACTAATTATGTGACTTATGAAGTGAATTGGTTGAAGCAGCTCTTATTTAGGGGTTTCATATGAAAGGGGGTGAATACTTATGCACACTCCAGATTTCTGTTTTTTTTTTCATCTTAATTATTGTTTGTGTCAAAATTAAAAAAACCAATGTGCACCTTTAAAGTGGTAGGCGTGTTGTGTAAATCAAATGGTGCTAACCCTCCAAAAATCCATTTTAATTCCAGCTTGTAATGCGACAAAACAGGACAAACACCAAGGGGAATGAATACTTTTGCAAGACACTGTATACACACACACGCTGTATTTCCCTACAGTATTTGCCTCAGAGTTTATTTCATCATCTTCTCATTTAAAAAAAAAAGAAAAAGCAAGCAGTGCTTTCCACAGAGCTTGAAGAACTGCCTTTCTTGACCCTTTTAACGTCTCTCACTCTCAGCAGCGTTAAAGCTTGACACTAAAATTCAAAGATAAACACGCTCAGATCATGTGCGTGACCCGCGATACCATGGTTGACCTGGATCAGAATTCAACATGTGGTACAGGAAACAGCTGATGAGAACGCTACGCTCGGTTCCTACCTGCTCTTTCACTGATGCCAGGATGGCTGAAGCAGCCTCGGATTCGCTTCTGTCCCCAGTGGAGGCGTTCTCAGATTCAGCAGGCTGATCGGGAACTGGCATGTCTCAACCTGCAGTGAGAAATGTGGTGACATTTTATTTGTATCGCACTTAAAAAAACCAGACAAAACATCTTTACAGAAATCCAGGTGGACATTTAGATCCCTCATAGCGGTGAGGAAAAACTCCATGAGACAAAACAAAGAAGAAACCTTGAGAGGAACTGGGCTCATCAGGGAGAGATGGGACAGAGTGATTATAAATCATTACAGTCCTGGGATGAGCAACAGGAATGGAATTTATGATTACAGCAGCAGCTCGTAGGTTAAAATCTACATCATTCTGTTCTGAAAAGGACTGAAGTTGATGGATCACAGTGACATTGAACATCATCTTGACTGAGAAAAACAAGAGTGCTCTGAGAGCACAATATCCACCGCTGGCAACTTGGCCATAACTCTGATAAAATGCGACTGAATTGAACGAAACTGCAATATGCGTATTACCGACAACAAAGAATGAAGTAAAGTTTTGTGAAATTCCTCCAAAAATTGTGAGGGTAGTTGATTTCAGAAAGCAAGTGCACCCTGATGAAATTGCTAAAGTACATGTTTGTTAATACAAGTTTGAACTTGTTAAAAGTACAAGTTTGTTAAGACGAACAGGCTAAACTGACTGTCTGCTAGCTGCACAGAGTCGTCACTCAGGGTCCACTACATCGAGACTGTGTCTGTTCCCCGAGCTCAACAAAAAGGTAGAAATATTCAGAGAGTTTGCTCCAGTAACCTAATCAATATAAAATTAGATCATACTGACTGTACAGCCGCTGCCAGCACCTTTGATCTAAAGGTGGGGCTATTAAATATTAGATCTCTTACATCTAAAGCGCTAATGGTTAATGAACTTATGACTGATCAGGAGTTTAATGGCGTTGCGATTATTTATAATGATTATCTAGGTGTAACACAAAAACCTGGTTATAAATTTAATACATTTGAAGTTCTTCATACTCATATAATGTATGTAGCCTCGAAAAATAAGTCTACCCAGTCAATTCCATTGCTTATTATTTACAGGCCCCCGGGCCATATTCTGAGTTTCTTTCTGAATTTGCAGATTTTATCTCAGATCTGGTTATTTCCTTAGACAAAGCTTTAGTTGTCGGAGATTTTAATATTCACTTCGATAACCCAGAAGACCCTTTAAAAACAGCGTTTGTGTCCATTTTAGATTCAGTAAGGGCTAATCAGAATGTCATAGGACCGACCCATAATGGTGGTCACACCCTCAATCTAATACTAACATTCGGGTTAAACGTAGACAATATTGTCACACTTCCACAGTCTGAAGTTATCTCAGATCATTATCTCATCTCATTCAAAATATGTCTGAGTAATTATATATGCACCTCACCACGCTACTGTATTAAACGTACATTCACGTCAACTACTGCACAGAGCTTTATAAATGCTCTCCCAGAGTTATCATCTTTGATTGGGTCACTGTCAGCCCCTGCAGAACTTGATCAGGCAACTGAATGCTTCGAGTCAACGTTCCGCCATACCTTATTAGATAATGTAGCTCCTCTAAAAAGGAAAATGGTCAGAGACAAAAAATTAGCACCCTGGTATAATGATGGCACTTGCACTTTAAAACAGACCACTCGAAAATTGGAATGTAAATGGCATCAAACAAAATTGGTAGTGTTCAAATTAGCATGGAAGGAGAGCTTCCTGAAGTATAGAAAAGCTCTTAGTGCTGCGAGATCAACATATCTCTCCTCCCTAATAGAAGATGACAAAAATAATCCTAGATTCCTCTTTAATACTGTAGCAAAATTAACCAGGAATAAGTCCACTATAGACACATGCACACCTGCAGTATATAATAGTAACGATTTCATGAATTTTTTTAATGACAAAATTGAGAATATCCGACAAAAAATTCAAACTACTAATTTAAGGTCAGACAATGAAAGTGACCTTGTAGTTAACTATATAACTCTATCAGATCATCAGTTAGAATGTTTTACTCCCCTTAGAGAAACTGAATTGCTTTCATTAATCTAGGCATCAAAAGTCTCAACTTGTGTACTAGATCCCTTACCTACACGTCTATTCAAACAGATAATACCTGAAGTAATTGAACCGCTTCTAAAAATAATAAATTCTTCTCTTACGATTGGCTATGTACCCAAATCCTTTAAACTAGCAGTCATCAAACCCCTGATTAAAAAACCTGACCTTGATCCCTGTCAGCTGTCCAATTATCGGCCAATATCAAACCTCCCCTTTATCTCCAAGATCCTTGAAAAAGCTGTGGCACAGCAGTTATGCTCATATTTACATAGGAATAACATCCATGAAATGCATCAGTCAGGATTTAGACCTCATCATAGCACAGAGACAGCACTGGTTAAAGTAGTAAACGACTTACTGTTGGCGTCTGATCAGGGCTGTGTCTCGCTGCTTGTGTTACTTGACCTTAGTGCAGCATTTGATACCACTGATCATTATATTCTTCTGGATAGACTAGAAAATGTTGTGGGAGTTAAGGGAACGGCCCTCTCCTGGCTCAGCTCTTATTTAACTGATCGTTATCAGTATGTTGATATAAATGGTGATATTTCTAGACGTACTGAGGTAAAGTTTGGTGTTTCACAAGGTTCTGTCTTGGGTCCACTGCTTTTTTCTCTATATATGTTACCTCTGGGCGATATTATTCATAAACATTGTAGTAGTTTCCACTGTTATGCTGATGACACACAGTTGTGTGTTTCTGCAAAACCTGATGAGAGACACCAGCTTAATAGAATTGAGGAATGTGTTAAGGACATTAGACACTGGATGCTTATTTGCTTAACTCTGACAAGACTGAAGTACTTGTACTAGGACCGCATGCAGCGAGAAGTAAGTTTTCTGATTACACAGTAACTCTGGATGGCCTTTCTGTTTCTTCACGTGCAGCAGTAAAAGACCTCGGAGTGATTATTGGCCCCAGTCTTTCATTCGAAACTCACATTGATAACATTACCCGGATAGCTTTATTTCATCTCAGAAACATTGCTAAGATAAAAAATTTAATGTCACTACATGACGCGGAAAAACTAGTTCATGCTTTCGTTACCTCCAGGTTGGATTATTGTAATGCCTTACTGTCTGGATGTTCCAATAAGTGCATAAACAAGCTCCAGTTAGTTCAAAGTGCAGCAGCAAGAGTCCTTACTAGAACTAGAAAATATGACCACATCACGCCTGTCTTATCCACACTGCATTGGCTCCCAATCAAATTTCGTATTGATTATAAAATACTACTATTGACCTTTAAAGCACTAAATGGTCTCGCACCACAGTACCTGAGTGAACTTCTGGTCCTCTATGACCTGCCACGTCTACGTAGATCAAAAGGTGCAGGCTATCTGCTGGTACCTCGTATAGTGAAGGCTACATCAGGGGGCAGAGCCTTTTCTTACAAAGCTCCACAGTTATGGAACAGCCTTCCAAGTAATGTTCAGGAATCAGACACAGTCTCAGTGTTAAGTCTAGGCTGAAAACATATCTGTTTAGTCAAGCCTTTTGTTAATGGTGTTTATGAGGTCAAGGTGTAGATCTAGAGGGTCCTCAGACAGAGTGTTTTGGTAAACTGGGATGTATGGATGCTGTCAGTCCCCACTCGCTTGCTCACTCGAGTTTGTTGACGGTGTAGTGGCTGCTGCTTTATGTCCCGGGGCTCCCTCATGCCTGTGTTACCTTCTGGCTCTCCCTTTTTAGTTATGCTGTCATAGTTAGTTGCCGGAGTCCCTGCTTGTACTCAGTGCAATATGTATACTGTTCCTACTTATTCAGGTGTTATTGGGCATACCTAACAACCTGTGTTTTCTCCCCCCCCCCAAATCTGTCCCTCTGAGTTACATGGAGTCAACAGGAAATCTTTTGGTGGAGAGGGTGGAGACCTCGACTGGCTATCGTAGCCTGCAGGGAATCGGCCGTCAGACATTCTGTCGCATGTCCCAGACCCGGTGAAATGTAACTGAATTGTCTTGGCCAGCCCTAAGGGTCCCATCTGCATCCCATCCTTGCTGAGGAGTGTGCTCCCATCACCCAATCAAGCATCCAGCCAGAGCAGGTCATGATATTTTTTAACCATATAAACATGCCATTGTTGTGTGTTATGCCTGATGTCAAGACTCTCGTCTCTGCGAGCCTACCACACAGACTTAATACTTGTGTCATTTTTAGGGCATACCTAACAACCTGTGTTTTCTCCCCCCCCCCAATCTGTCCCTCTGAGTTACATGTTGGTCCTGAGAGTGAGATGCTGACCTCTTCTGCCCCTCAGACCTGCCTGATCCATCCTGGTGCCCTGTGTCTGGTTGGAGTTTTATCGCATTGCTCCTGTGGAGGACGGCCCCATGAGGACAGTTGAAAGTTACACCTGGAGGATGCTCTGGACTCTTACAGTAATGCTTTTATGGCTGAGGACTACAGTTGACTTGCTAACTTTAGGACTGCAGTAGTCATGAATAGTTTTGCACTCAAGTTTCCATCAATGAAGAGTTACAACATCAACGAAACTGTCTTCATGTTAAAACTGTTAATATTATAGTCATGCTGTCTGTTGTTGCCCAAATGAGGATGGGTTCCCTTTTGAGTCTGGTTCCTCTCGCGGTTTCTTCCTCATGTCGTCTGAGGGAGTTTTTCCTTGCCACCATTGCCACAGGCTTGCTCATTGGGGATAGATTAGAGACAAAATTAGCTCATGTTTTAAGTCGTTCAAATTCTGTAAAGCTGCTTTGCGACAATGTTTATTGTTAAAAGCGCTATACAAATAAACTTGACTTGACTTGTTAATAATCAAGGGCATAACTCTGGAAAAATTTACCCAAATTAAACGAAATTTCAATATGCGTATAACTGTCATATAACAAAGCCTTTTGCCAAGTTTGCTGAAATTCCTCCACAAACTGTGAGAGGAGCTGATTTCAGAAGAACCTACACCCTCATGAAATTGTCAAAGTACAAGTTATTTAATCAAGGCTCAAAACTCTGGGAAATTTTTCACAAACGAAATTAAATTGCAATTTGCATATTACCGTCAAGTAACAAGGCCTTTTGCCAAGCTTTGAGAAATTTGTCCAAAAATTGTGAGAGGAGTTGATTTCAGAAGGTGAGCACCCTTCCCGGGACGGACGGACATCGCCAAGACATAATCCCCCTTTGGGCCTTTCGGCAGCGAGGGATAAAAAGTTACCCATTTTGTCCAAGTAGTTTTCCATTACTCACCTGAAAATATAATATCTGAGTCAATATGTAGAGCCTCCATGTATAATAGCATTACATTTGTTTATTTGTTTACTAGTGACCTTGTCATTTTGTGTCATAATATTCCTTTGAAATGACTGTCTTGTTAATCATGATATTTTTCTTATTTTTAATTCATGCTTTTTTTCAATGACCATAAGTACAAAAACAAAAATTATTACAATTCATGCAAGAGTACAAAATGGTATTACTAATTATCATTAATTAAACGATTACTAAATTAATTCATCCAGGACTTTATGGTTTTGTTCTTATTCTTGTTGCTGCTGTTTTTCACTTTACATTTTTCAGTCCAGAATGTTTTTAACTTCAGTTTCGAACAGGAAGTTTCCTTTCGACACATGACTAAACATGACCAGAACAGATTGTACGAACGGCAGAAAGCGTAAGACGGACTGACACTGGAGACTCCTTCCAGAAAGGTTAAATAAACGTCTTAATTTCTTTACACATGTCAATGATTACGCACATTTATTATTTGTGTTAGGTGAGATGGAATGTCTACTATGCAAGTTACTATAGCAACGATAACGTATTCGATAACGTCTTCCATGCACTGTGTAATGATTTCCAAATAAAATTCCCCAGTTTTACTCCACAGCATTAACAACCTTCGGCATTAGTAGTGCAGTACAGTACAGGTGAGTTATTACCTGAGCTTCAGAAGCGTAATTTCTGACTGCAGCTCCTATCTATGAAACGTATAATTCCCTGTGACATTAATACACCTCACTTGGCACATCTTCCAGACATTTATGAGGATAACTCCAGTGAAATTAGAGTGTATAAATAAAATCATTAGACAGTATGAATGTTCATAAAGGTACAGAGCTGACCATCGTTTAAAAGCCTCTGTCTATTTTCCTTCCTGTCTTCTTTTCCCTCCACCTCCCTCATAACACCGTGTTTATTACACCCGAAAGCAGACGTGCAAGTGTCAGACTTTGGAAAATGATGATTGATAAAAGCAGTAGAGCATCTGTATCGATTAGACGTGAGCTCCACATAATAACGAAGGCATTAGCAGTGCTCCCTCGACGTAAACACACAGACCATGACAAATGGTCATGCAGGACATTTTCGCACCGCTTTCTATCACGTTCATCGGCTGAAGCGGCCCAGCCTGCCAACTTAGTGCCTCCCCTAATAAAGATGGCTTACCTCATCTTGCAAGATAGTGGGCCTCCACCGAGCTTTCAGAAAAATCTAATTATACCTACTTACAGTGCAATTTCCAAGGTGTTTATCCAGCTCCATCTTCTCTTCGTGATATAATTCCCCCTGCAGCCTATCCACACACAGAGCAGAATTCTCAGCACTAACAACTTCAACGGCTTTGGCTCCCATCAGCGTTTCCACAGATCTCACACACACACACAAACACACACCAGGAAATCATTTGGGCCTGGTCTACAACCGGAATACTGAGGATCAAGGCTTGATCTGGGAATCTGATCTTCACATCATTTATTGGTCAGTTTTTACTTCTCACTTCAAATTATCTCAATGTCACCTGACAGAGCTTTTGAATCAAGGTAAAATTTTTCCCTCCAAATCATTAAATCACCTATTCTTCAAGAATCGGCAGCTCAGCTAAATTCTGACAGGTCGGATTTACAGGTCTACTTGTCTTGTTTCATGCCCTGGATCCAGGCTTGTAGTCCTCGAGTCCGATTCATGCCCTTATTTTAAGGACTCGTGACTTGACTTGGACTCGAGCACTGATGACTTGGACTCAAACTCGTGCATTCGGACTCGTAAATTGGAGACGTAATATGCCTTGTAACATGCCATAATAATCTGGCATAAGATATTTATATCTACATTAATTTTTATACTAATTTTGTGCAAGAGAATGCATATTCACCTGTTCATACGTCATGTTCAGGAACAAACTAACGTTAACGGCACTAAAATGCCTGGAGAGACGCCCCTAGGATTGTCCGCTTTGCCTATACAGGCTTCTCATGCACTGCTACGTGTTCCATATGTAAAAGAACTCTCGAGGAGATGATGCGGACAACCTCGAACTTCAATCCTCATTTGGCCAGAGAAGGAAGTAACCCGCTATGTTCATTGCTCTGTTGATAGTGGGGCTTGCTGAGCGATGAACTAGCTTGTGTTAACCCTCTCTCATGTTATTTGCCCTGTTGATAGTGGGAGGGGCTTGTTGAGCAATGAACAAGCTTTTTATCTGTAGCCTGTTAACTACAATGGGGCAGTCGAGCAGTGACGTTAGTCCAACACAGTAGCAGAGACGCTTTCACATAAAGGCAGAAACAGCCACCGTCAAATGGTGCGGTTGGGGTCTTGTTCTCGGACTCGACTCACATCAATAGTGGACTCGACTTGAAATTTTCTTTAATCACTCGGACATGAACACTGGGGACACGAAACTGGACTCAGACTCAAGGTTTACTGACTCGACTACAACAATACCTGGATCTCCACAAGGATGTGTTTTAGTCCGTCTTATTTTTATGCACAATATACACTACCGTTCAAAAGTTTGGGGTCACTCTGAAATTTCCTTATTTTTGAAAGAAAAGCACTGTTCTTTCCAATGAAGATCACTTTAAACTAATCAGAAATACACTCTATACATTGCTAATGTGGTAAATGACTATTCTAGCTGCAAATGTCTGGTTTTTGGTGCAATATCTACATACAGTGGGGCAAAAAAGTATTTAGTCAGTCACCAATTGTGCAACTTCTCCCACTTAAAAAGATGAGAGAGGCCTGTAATTTTCATCATAGGTATACCTCAACTATAAATGAGAAAAAAAAATCCAGAAAATCACATTGTCTGATTTTTAAAGAATTTATTTGCAAATTATGGTGGAAAATAAGTATTTGGTCAATAACAAAAGTTCATCTCAATACTTTGTTATATACCCTTTGTTGGCAATGACAGAGATCAAACGTTTTCTGTAAGTCTTCACAAGGTTTTCACACACTGTTGCTGGTATTTTGGCCCATTCCTCCATGCAGATCTCCTCTAGGGCAGTGATGTTTTGGGGCTGTCGCTGGGCAACACGGACTTTCAACTCCCTCCAAAGATTTTCTATGGGGTTGAGATCTGGAGACTGGCTAGGCCACTCAAGGACCTTGAAATGCTTCTTACGAAGCCACTCCTTCATTGCCCGGGCGGTGTGTTTGGGATCATTGTCATGCTGAAAGACCCAGCCACATTTCATCTTCAATGCCCTTGCTGATGGAAGGAGATTTTCACTCAAAATCTCACGATACATGATCCCATTCATTCTTTCCTTTACACGGATCAGTCGTCCTGGTCCCTTTGCAGAAAAACAGCCCCAAAGCGTGATGTTTCCACCCCCATGCTTCACAGTAGGTATGGTGTTCTTTGGATGCAACTCCGCATTCTTTCTCCTCCAAACACGACAAGTTGAGTTTTTACCAAAAAGTTCTATTTTGGTTTCGTCTGACCATATGACATTCTCCCAACCCTCTTCTGGATCATCCAAATGCTCTCTAGCAAACTTCAGACGGGCCTGGACATGTACTGGCTTAAGCAGGGGGACACGTCTGGCACTGCAGGATTTGAGTCCCTGGTGGCGTAGTGTGTTACTGATGGTAGCCTTTGTTACTTTGGTCCCAGCTCTCTGCAGGTCATTCACTAGGTCCCCCCGTGTGGTTCTGGGATTTTTGCTCACCGTCCTTGCAGGGGTGATAGCGTTCCGGCACCGCGCCGGATTTCCGGCGTACCGTGGCTGGGGAAAAAAAAAAAATCTAGTTCGCCCATTGTCCTGTGTCATTCTGAGATGCGCATTTAGACAGTAAAGGGAATTCGCATGATATGGAACTAGTGGGAAAAAAGTGCTGTCACGGCACGAATTAGACCCTCAGAGGGTCTAATTCGTGCCGTGACGGCACTTTTTTCCCACTAGTTCCATATCATGCGAATTCCCTTTACTGTCTATCTGCACATCTCAGAATGACACAGGACAATGGGCGAACTAGATTTTTTTTTTTCCCCAGCCATGGTACGCCGGAAATCCGGCGCGGCGCCGGAACGCTATCACCCCTGTTCTTGTGATCATTTTGACCCCACAGGGTGAGATCTTGCGTGGAGCCCCAGATCGAGGGAGATTATCAGTGGTCTTGTATGTCTTCCATTTTCTAATAATTGCTCCCACAGTTGATTTCTTCACACCAAGCTGCTTACCTATTGCAGATTCAGTCTTCCCAGCCTGGTGCAGGTCTACAATTTTGTTTCTGGTGTGCTTTGACAGCTCTTTGGTCTTGGCCATAGTGGAGTTTGGAGTGTGACAGTTTGAGGTTGTGGACAGGTGTCTTTTATACTGATAACGAGTTCAAACAGGTGCCATTAATACAGGTAACGAGTGGAGGACAGAGGAGCCTCTTAAAGAAGTTGTTACAGGTCTGTGAGAGCCAGAAATCTTGCTTGTTTGTAGGTGACCAAATACTTATTTTACCGAGGAATTTACCAATTAATTCATTAAAAATCCTACAATGTGATTTCCTGGATTCTTTCCCCCATTCTGTCTCTCATAGTTGAAGTGTACCTATGATGAAAATTACAGGCCTCTCTCATCTTTTTAAGTGGGAGAACTTGCACAATTGGTGGCTGACTAAATACTTTTTTGCCCCACTGTAGGTGTATAGAGGCCCATTTCCAGCAACTCTCACTCCAGTGTTCTAATGGTACAATGTGTTTGCTCATTGCCTCAGAAGGCTAATGGATGATTAGAAAACCCTTGTACAATCATGTTAGCACAGTTGAAAACAGTTTAGCTCTTTAGAGAAGCTATAAAACTGACCTTCCTTTGAGCAGATTGAGTTTCTGGAGCATCACATTTGTGGGGTCGATTAAATGCTCAAAATGGCCAGAAAAATGTCTTGACTATATTTTCTATTCATTTTACAACTTATGGTGGTAAATAAAAGTGTGACTTTTCATGGAAAACACAAAATTGTCTGGGTGACCCCAAACTTTTGAACGGTAGTGTCAATTTGCATTAAGGCAGGATTTTTTAAAATAATAATAATAATAATAATAATAATAATAATTACTCCTTTTTTTCTTCTCTTCACAAAAACATTATGATTTTGAGTGAGTTTGTGCAGTGGTGTGCAGATTCATGATGAGACCTTAATATCAATAAATCCAAAGAGATTTTCGTTAACAGAAAAAGATACTCAAATTATTATTACTGGAAAAGATACTACATGGAGAAGAAACCCATAAGAAGACAGGATGACATCAAGCTTGTGTGTTTAGATTAAAGACCTGTACAATATACTCATATTCATGATATTTTGTAGGTTTTTAGCGAGAAAAATAAAAATCATGTGCATTAGGAAGCAGAATCTAATCTTGAGAAGTTTATCACACAGACTAATCCTTTCTTCTACTTGCCAGAAAGTTCTCTAAAAGGTCATCTTTCTATAGCAGACCTGCTAATGATTACGTCCTGGTGTCTAGAAACCGGTAATGAAAAAGGTGTTTGATGAGAGGGCGTGACCGCTGGAATATAGATAAAAGTTTTAATAAGCAATACGCCTCTCAGTACAGCAACTGATCATAATGCAGTAAGGGATTGATATGAAAAAATCCTAACAGAGACAGGACTGTGTGTAAATGTTGTCAGGGTTAAAACCAAACTAAAAATTTCTACAAGATTTCCAAGAAAGATTCAGATTTACTTCGTACGTGCTTATGTTGGTAGTAGCTAACCAAGAATGTTCACATTTGCATATATCCACGCCCATAAATCTCACACAGAGCTGAAAATGATTTTAAAAAGCGACTAAACTTTGAAAGAGCGCCCCCTAAGTGCGATGTGCGCCAAATCTTCCAGCCACTGCAGCATCAACTACCAGAGACACACGCTCAGGTTTTCTCCTTTTGTAGGGCACCATTACTTTTTTCCCCTCATATGCATAACTGACAATCGGCACGGTGGTGTAGTGGTTTGCACTGTCGCCTCACAGCAAGAAGGTTCCAGGTTCGAACCCAGCGTCCGGCAAGCGCCTTTCTGTGTGGGGTTTGCATGTTGTCTGCGTGGGTTTCCTGCGGGTGCTCCGGTTTCCCCCACAGTCCAAAGACATGCAGTTAGGTTGATGTGGGGCGGCCTTGGGCTGAGGTGCCCTTGAGCAAGGTACCTGACCCCTGACTGCTCCCCGGGCGCTCTGGTGTGGCTGCCCACTGCTCTGGGTGTGTGTGCATGTGTTCACTGCTTCAGATGGGTTAAATGCAGCGGATGAATTTCACTGTGCTTGAAGTGTGCATGTGACAAATAAAGGTTTCTTCTTTCTTCTTCTTTATATGATTTGAAGCCAATCAATTAAGGTTCACTTTAGTGAGTTTCCTTAAATGTTACGCACGGGATAAATTTTTCCGAATGTATTCCAAACTAACGAGATTTTCATGAATGCTACACTGTGTAAATGGATTTATGAATAAATTGATTCAGTATCCAGTTTGATACAGTTTAAAGAAGCTGGTTATTTTTGGATAAGTGAAGTGCTTCAGTTTAAAAAAATTAATTTTAAAGAAAAAAATACTGGTATCGGAAAATGAAAAAGTGGTATCGTGCCATCCCTAGCCATTTCCTTGACACCGAGTGTCATGTCAGAGACCCTGAAGGTTGCCTGGATCCCCTGTCCATCTTTGTGATACAGATAATTCATATATACACTGCTTGATAAAGCGTACATTATCTCATTTCTTTCCCTGTGACCTTTTCTGGGGTAGCGGCTATAACACACAGCTCATTTCTCCCTCAGGGACGTGTGCTTGTAAAGGTAAAGTGGTTATCAGTGTCGTGTAAAAGCACACAGCAGTGAAATAGAGCGTTCAGGCCTTTATCAAGCACATTCATCTGTTTCAACCCTGGGCTCAGAAATCAATCAGGAGAAAGCTGTGTGCTTGGACATGCGAGTTCTGAGCGGAGAGGTCCGAGGGTCAACAAGAAGTCCTGGAGGGCGGTGATTTGTTATCTGACTAAATAATTTCAGTCTACATGAGCAAATAATCTGGGGAGATTTGGAACACTACCTGAAAGCACAGGTACTTTTTCCAGGGGCAGCCATGACCTAAAGGTGAGAGAAGGTTCGATTCCCTGGACCAGCAGCAAAAAAAGTGTGTGGGTGGGGTGAACTTTTCCCTCCCTTCTACATCCATGGCTGAAGCGCCCTTAAGCAAGGCGCCCAACCTCCAACTGCCCCCCCCAGGTGCTGCACCGCAGCTGCCCACCGCTCTGTGTGTGTGTCTACTGCTTCAGATGAGTTAAATGGAGAGTAAGAAATTTTCACTGTGCTCTATGTTGACAAAAAGTCTTCTTCTTCTTCCCCAATTTAATGCCAGACCAAGGCCAAGTAAGGCTGGTATTAAAAAAACAAACATTTTGTGGAACACATTGCGTTGCCCTTCAACCAATAAACACATGGAGTGCACTTTTCTTCAACTCTTCTTCCTCCTTGACCACACCTTTTCAACAAGCACATTTAAACACAAGGCAAGAAAAAAAAAATCATACAGCAATAGTCAATAAAAGTACCTCAATAATCAAGAAAACCCTAGTAACACAAAAAATAATTGCATAATTTAAAAAAAAAGATTTTATATGATCATTCTACAGCGCTGTTAAATTCTGAGCTCTGACTGGTCAGAAAGGTGTTGATTAATTTTCTATAACACGATCGTCACGGAGACAGAAGTTCCTGATGCACAGCAAGAACCGGGTCGATATTAATGCACTCGTTCTAATACATCATCGTTTCTATAAAAGACTCCACCGAGAGGTTTTCTGGTTGGAGACGAACAGTACATGAACATGTATGGAAGGAGTCTCCAGTGTCAGCACTTTGTAACAGTCAGAGGTAAGGCTGTAACTTATAAAGTGTAATTTTTTTTAATTAAATAAAAATGGTAATTTTGGCAAATCGCTGTGGTGTAAGAGGAATAAAACACTTTGGAGCATACTGTTATAGGAAAATAATCACCGTGGGGTGGTAAGAATAAGGGTGTTTTTCTATAACAGCACAACAATTAATTATAAATACTGTAATTTCAGACAATAGTATACAGCCACTACTACTACTACTACTAATACTAATAATAATGTAAGAAAAAGAATGTATAGTTGAGGTCAGAAGTTTACATACACCCATGGCAATATTTGTCTTTCAGTGGTTTCTTCGAACTGTTTTCTTCCCCCTGAAGCAGAATGATTGTACAGCATACATCTTTAAATGAAAAAAAAAACAAGCTTTTGGTGCACAAGTTTTTATTTATTCTGGGCTTCTGAAATCAACCCAGGGTCATAATTATACATACACCCACTTAGATTATTAATTCAGTGGTGCTGAAAGTTCCAAAAAGTCTTTTAACTTGCCAAGGCCAAGGCCTCTTAACTTCATGTTAGTAATGACTAGAGCTGGTAGCTACTTTGTGCACAGCATAAAAAAGGTTTGTTTGCCAAGTACAAGTTATTGGGAGGTGGAGCCGCTTTGCCAAAGTCTGGAAAAAGACCCAAACTGCCCCTCTCAGAAACAACCCAGGAACCACCAAGGCACAGACCTGCCATGAACTGGAAGCTGCTGGAACACTGACTACACTCAGGTGAGTTTTACATCTCCATGAACTGAGAGGCTGCTGTCCTAGAGAGAAGCCCCTGCTCCAAAATCCACACCTTCAACCTCAACTGAAGTTCACACGGACAAAGGAAAGCCTTCTGGAAAAAAAAAATTTATGGTCAGATGAAAGAAAGATTGAGTTGTTTGGACACAGTGATCAGAGATACAGAGGAACACTGTACCAACTGTGAAGCATGGTGGTGGGAGCATCAGCTCTGGGGCTGTTTTACTGCAAGTGGAACTGGTGCATTGCACCAGAATAAAGAACCTCAGAATTCTTCAGCATCACCTCAAACCATCAGAAACTTGGACACAGCTGTGTGTTCCAACAGGACAATGACCCCAAACACACGTCAGAGCTGGTTGTGGAGGATAAAGCAGGACAACATTGGGCTGAAAACAAATCCTGACCTCAACACTATGGAAAATATGTGGACTGTGATTAAAAGTCAGGTCTGTTCCAGAAAACACACACATTTAACTGAACTCAAAATAATTCTGCCAAGAAGAGATGACAAATATCCAACCAGAATTCTGACAGAAGTTTGCTGATGGTGAACAAAAGTGTCTGGTGAAGGTGAAACTCACTAAGGGACATTTAACCAAACATTAGGTGGCTGTATGTATATTTTTGATCCTGTGGTGATTTCAGAAAACCTAAAATTAAGTAAAACTTGTGCACCAAATTGTTGGCTTTTGAAAGCCCAATATTGCCATGACATTCATTTCAGTGATGAGTGTATGTAAACTTCTGACCACAACTTTATATAATATGAGAAAAAAAATAACACATTACGGATTTAATGATCCAGTTTGTTATATAAAAAAAACAACTGGTTTGGGATTTGTATTTATTTATTTATTTATTTATTTATTTATTTGTGAGAGTCATCATGTTTGTACATCAGCAGAAAGAAAAAAAAATTCTGCTGCAGAAAAACTTATTGCAAAAGTGCAGAGTTCAATCCTTCACCATGTCAGTATGCAAAGCAGAGTTCCCCTGTAGCCTCATTAAAATGTAATGCACTGTTTATCACACTAACTTATTATCTGACAAACCAGACACCACGCCTGCACTTCACACTCCAGAATGCATAAATAAATACAAATCACGACTCGGGAGTCAACAAGTGATTTGTTTGTCATTTGAGGACCAGCCCATGAAGGGGTGAAAGCTGTAGAGTTGAGTCAGGATCCTTGTAAATGTAGATTATTATTATAAATTATTACTTCAATGTAATTTCTTTTTAAAATCGGTTCCCAAAATATACTTTTAGATTTTCTTTCTAGGTCTGTTTTGCATCAGGGCTGGGCGATGTGACAAAAATATTGCATCATGATTCTTGAAGGATTGTGAACTATTGTGAACAATTTTCCAGCAATGCAGTTGTGCTTGTTGTTTGAACATGCAGGTTAGAAATACAAGTCAAAAGTCCAGTCAAATGTGTCCTTTGGGTGTTTTCAGACTTGGCCTGATTACTCGAGTCTGCATTCAGGCTCGATTGTGGGCTCGTCCAGGAACGAGGTTTGTGTTCAAATTGAAGAATTCCATCCAGTCATCCATCCATTATCTGCAACCGCTTATCCTGTTCGGGGTCGCAGGCAAGCTGGAGCCTATCCCAGCTGATTATGGGTGAGAGGTGGGGTACACCCTGGACAAGTCACCAAGTCATCGCAGGGCTGACACATAGAGACACACAACCATTCACACTCACATTCACACCTACGGTCAATTTAGAGTCACCAGTTAACCTAACCTGCATGTCTTTGGACTGTGGGGGAAACCGGAGCGCCCGGAGGAAACCCACGCGGACACGGGGAGAACATGCAAACTCCACACAGAAAGGAAAAGCCCCCGTTGGATACTGGGCTCGAACCCAGAACCTTCTTGCTGTAAGGTGACAGTACTAACCGCTACACCATCATGCTGCCCCAACTGACGAATTCATCCTTTATTATTATTCTGTTTTCCTGTGGTACTCAAGTGGCAAAGAGGACATTTTTAGATGCAGGGTGTCACCATGAAGAAATATTGGCAAATAAAGGAGCTGCTCTTGTATATGTGCTTTTCTCACAATGCTCTGAGTGCAAGCACTCACACCACAAAGGTAAACTCATTACAGCGCTTCAGTGTAATGAAAGAAAGTCGGGTTACGTACAGTATACATCAATTGCAACAATACCTTTTGCCCTGGCAAGTATAAAAACAACTTTCTGTTCACTGCACAGGATCAGGACCAGCAACAGTAATATTAGCACAGTGAATAAATTGTCCATATAATTCAATTATACTGTATGTGACATGAAAATATTCGAAACATGGTGTTGGGTGTATATGAAAAAGAGCAATGATCAGTCTTAACGGTCTACACTCCTCCTAGGAGCTTTTACACCACAGAAGTGCAGCAGGACTGCAAGAGTAATGTCAGAATGAAAAATCCTAAAGCACTGTAGCACTACAGGTTTTATTGGCAAGCAGGGCTTTGGGGAGTTCCACTGTGGTAAAGCCACATCAGAGCAGAAATTTAATAAGCCTTAAGCTGTGCAGCATCGTGTACTTTACCATCTTTGTGGCTACCGTTCCTCGTGCACCGAGGAGATCCCGCATCTTGTCTGACGCAGCCTTTGCCTCATTGTCTTTGCCATGGGAAACCCCAAAGGAGCCGGCTAAGCAGAATAGAAGAAAAGAATAGGATGGAGTGATTTCCCCACAGATTGCACATGTCAGAGCAGCGAATTGGAGAAGAAGGTCTGGCAAGCGCCGTTCTCCATCCCACGCCGAATGTCAGTTCCACCCCTGAGTTAATGCGGCAGGGAGCTAGCCGAGCGCCGGCTCACAACAATGCTGGGATAAATAAGCAAACCAAGCCAAGCTGAACAAGGGCATCTGATGCTGGAGAACAGCACTTAATACTCAGCTCTAAGAAGAGCCTGATAAAGAACAGACAGAGAGAGAGAGAGAGAGAGAGAGAGAGAGAGAGAGAGACTGTAGTCAGCCTAAAGATTAAGTGAACATAAGGGCCACCTTGTTGCTTCTCCAAGGACCAAGCAACCGATCTGGCGACATGAAGCTTCTCTGTATATCGATCTTACACCAAGCAAGATTTCTTTTGTTCCGAGCTAAAGTCTAACATGTAATTACTTCTGCTTTTGAAAAGCAGCGTATCAGTGGTGAGGCCCGACATTTCATTCCTGCAGCACAGATAAGACACGAAAGCTCTGAAGCTCTGACAAAGCTCACGTCTGGACAAGTGGGCCAAGTATTTGGAGAATTACCCCACTGAATGCATGAGTCAACAAACAAACAAAAAACGGATCGGATCTCCAATTTATTGCAGTGCTCCTAAAAGAGTGCAAGGATAGAACAGAGATGGAGAACATCTCAAAAGACAAGCAAGTACAAGCCGGATAGATACAATGCACAAATGCGATTCAACACAGAAAAAATAAGGGTCTGCAATGCATTTAAATTCAAATGTAACACCTAAATCATGGACACGACACTTAGGACCAGCAAGTAAACACACTCCAGGTTTAAAAATGGGAAGGAACAGAACCAACGAACCCCGTAATGCATCTTCAGTAATGAGTTTGCAGTAAAAACAAATCTCAGCTTTATATTAACGCGCTCGTTCGAATATGTTATCGTTTCGATAGTAACAGCTCGCTCACAGGGTCTCGTACACCAAACACTACACTACAAATAAACAGATAAAGAACATATTTTCTGTAAGGAGATGTTTATTAAAATCCTTATTTATGGAAGGAGCTTCCAGCGTCAGCGCTTTGGAACAGTCAGAGGTAAAGCTCTAGTTTAAATTATGTTCAGGACCCAGGGGTTTACACTTCGCGGCTTCTTCGTAACATGACAAGCTGCATTTTTATTGTCTTATACCCCATTCACACTCACAAGAAAAATCGGATGTTTGTTTATTATGCGGTAATGATGTCATGTGGCGGCACGGTGGTGTAGTGGTTAGCACTGTCGCCTCACAGCAAGAAAGTTCTGGGTTCAAGCCCAGCAGCCAAAAAAGGCCTTTCTGTGTGGAGTTTGCATGTTCTCCCCGAGTCTGCATGGGTTTCCTCTGGGTGCTCCGGTTTCCCCCAAAGTACAAAGACATGCAGCTTAGGTTAACTGGCTACTCTAAATTGCCCATTGATCAAGTTTGGAGAGGGATGAGCTCTGCCAAGTTTAAATGCCCTAGACACACCAATGATGGACTGTTAAAATGTCATCAATGGTGCCCCTATGGCCCTTGCTGGCGATGGGATGAAAAAGAAGAAGAAGAAGAAGAAGAAGAAGAACTAGATTGCATTTCCTCTGCAGAAACTGCTGGAGTGTGCTTGCTCAAATGTTGCCAGCAACAGTAAAGGGTTAAGATATGAGAATGTGTTTTCGCGCTCTGAAATCCTTGTTTTAAATGGCTTTGGTCAACAGCTCTCACTCCTTCTCTGGCTCAAAGTCTCTTTGTGGCAGGATAGCCCCAGCAGCGGAGAAGACGGAGGAGGCCAAATAGTTTTCAAAGAAAAGGCTTCGTTTATTTTTTCTTTCTTTTTCTCTTTTTTTTACTAATGTGCAAATATTTACAGTGACAAGCGTGCATGAAAAAATATACAAAAACAAAAACTGTACAAAACAAAAATAAACAAGCATGAATAGCCAGGCTAAGTCCTCAGACCCTGAACTACTATCAAGAGTAACTTCAATTAACAAGACACGTTCACTTCACCGCCAACCCTCACCTACTGAGGCTCTTGGGCCCAATATAGAGCATTGCTAACTGTAGCCCCACCCACTGGATAGCCCCACTGTCAAAAATAATCAATTAACTAAACAACATAATTATTACCAAATAATAAATCAAATAAGAAAACATAACGCAAAAATACATACTGGTACAATAACTGACATGCACAAAAATACCTTATTGAACCCTCCAAATGGCTTTTAAGTCATTACCCCTAAAACACGCCCATCACAATGGGCTGCCCCACAAAGAACCCGGGAAACCTCTCTATTCCCCCCCAGTGGAACAGTCCATCTGTTTCCCCAAACGAGACACGGAAGAACGTTTTTAATGCCGGTGAGTGAATTGCTACCGGAGTTGTAATAACAAAAGTTTTAACCAATAAATGAAGTTTTTAACAGCCAGTGTGAATTATTTTACTTTTTGATACTAGACAAAGATTATACAGATGAAGAATGAAAATGAGAATATGTTTCAAGCGAATATTTTGAATGAGTCAGATGCACAAACAATAGCCATCTAGAAGTGCCGGTAGGCCTTTCCCTGCACTCTAAACACTAAGTTTGGCCCTGCGTAATTAATCTATGGCAAATGGTGATTGATGACAATATGAAAGAGATCTTAAACAGTACATACGGTGGAGGCAATGAGAACAGCGACAGGACAGGACAGCAGTGATTTAAAAATGCCGGCAAATGGCGGCCTGCGCGCTGCATCAGCGTCACGGCTCAACCCGTCACACTCTTTCACAGCATTTTGAAGCGCAGTGAAATCTCCTCTCCACCCTTTTATATGTTTTTTCAATTTAATTCAGAGGTTTTACAGGGTTTAAAACATGGATTTTGGCTGTAAAATTGCAGTTTTAATTTGTTTTTTTGCTGCTGTGCGCGCTCTAACGTCTAGAGTGGGGGAGCTCCTTATGACGTCATCACTCCCATTCATTTCAATGGCACGGAATTTTACCGAAAAACGGGAATACCGGACGAACGACAAGGGGTAGTGTAACAAGCACACAATTCCAGATCGGGCCCTACGTTTCAGCGCTGGAATGGTGTCTCTATCTCAAAAGCCCTAGGAGGAGTAGTGGATCCAAAAAACGGGTGAAAACGAGTAATAATAATAAAAATAAAACTTAAGAAGAACAATAGTGTGCTTTTGCAAGCATACTAATGATGTCATGTAGCCTGGGCCCGCCCAACCTAAGCGTGCCGCAACACAAGGGCCTGTTGCGAGCTTAGTCTGGCCAGGCAAGCTATCTACAGCTCTTCCAAGCTCCGGAAAAATCGGAAGCCAATCAACTTTGAGCATCTCCAACGGCCCTGGGTAGAGGCATGTTCAAGGCAGTGACGTAGTAGAACTGCGACCGGAAGCCATAGATTGTTTACAGAATCATGCTGTATTGAAAGCATTCAACGGGAAGTTCTCATTGAAAACGGAGCAAAGAGCAGCCCTGGAGGTATTTACTGAAAGGAAGGACGTTTTCGCCTTGCTCCCGACCGGCTTCGGTAAGAGTTTAATCTACCAGTTAGCCCCGCTGGTAGCCAAATCAATGGGGCTCAGCGAGAATCCTATCGTCGCGTCACATACGTCAGAGGAAAGAGTGATGTGATTGGTTTAAGCTTCGTCACAGCCTTTTCTGGCTTCGACCAGTAGCAAACTGAGGCATTTCAGGGAGGCGGGTCAACCACGGGCTCTGGGAAACGGTTGGGCTTAATATCTTGGCCAGACCAATAGCTCGTAGAGCTTTGAAGTCGCGTTAGCCAGACTAGATGTCATGTGGAAAACGGTAAAGTCGAAACTTTAATCTATTCCCTGGTGACCTTGTAACATTTATGGAAATCTTTTGCCGCGGCTCCAGAAGCACTGAATTTTCCTGTTGTGATGGTTGTAATGTTTCTGGTGGTGATGTAAATGATGACGTCATGATATTGCGACAGAACTACTCATGCGAAACTCAAAACAACAAGCAAAGAAAACAGGAAATACAGCTGGAAACTGGAACAACACCGGAATCAAAGAACTGTTGCCTGCTTGTGCGGAAGAAGAAACTGCTCGTCAGAGATCAGGGACTGTTCATGATGATGTTGCGTTGCTGACTAGCTAATATCTCAGCTTGGGCTTTTCACAACAGTATGGACTTGTGAATTATACATCATATCTGGACTCGCGTGTTCTACACGTCTCACGGAGGTTTGCTCTAGGTAGCATTCCGTTAAGTGCAGTCAGGTTGGAAGACATGATATCGTTTACTTTTCCATTATGGAAGAGTGAATGGGAATGAAACTTGATCTATCCTGTGTTGCTTTTACCTTGTACAATAACAGGTTTCATGTGTAAAAGAGGCTTTCTTGACTTCAAGACAGAGAAGACAGAGATGCTGGTGAAGGAGTGACTGTTTACAGCTGCTATAACTCAAGTGAGAACAGGAACTAGCTTGTTTTAAAGGCATTCTACAATTGTTACAGGAAAACATTTTGCTAACCTATAATTGTTTGAACAATGTTGTGCTGGTCATTGCTAACTGCGCTGTTTTTTTGTACTCTTTTGACTCCTTACATTTTTTTGTATATGTATGAGGAGGAGAAATGCATTGTACGCCATGTACCGGTACACATACAACTTGCAAGGACTGGAACAGTGCACCATCCTCCTGACCCTTGGTGCAAGTCTACATTGGACAAAAAAAAAAAGACAAAAAAAAACCTTATTTTCTGCTCCTTCTTCCTTCCAAATGTAAGAATTATGACGAGGTGAAGCAGTTGGCTGAAAGCCCACAGGCTACAGTGTAGCCCGAGTGTCAGATCTGCCCTCTGCAGTGCCCTCACAGCTACACCAGACTTTCTTCAGCCTGTCAGCGAGCATATCTCTATAAAAGTGACACCAAGTCGCCTTCCTTCCTTCTTCCTCTTTCTTTCAATTCCTGAGCAGAGCTGCAGGGAGGAGAGGTCTCGGCTCTGATCCATGTCCACTGTCCCTCCCCAGGATCACTAGAGCGTCTCCTCCTCTTCAGTCTGCACCACCACTTCAGAGTGGTTCTGCTGAACCAGACCTGACACGGCTGTCAAAAACTCACCCCCTGCTATCTCTTTATACCTCTGTTTTTTTTTTTTTGAGGGGGGTATATTTTTGGCCTCTCTCTCATCTGTTTCTTCTGCAACCCACCCACATTCCATACCCAATCCAAATGTGGGTTTAATAAGTGAAATGTTTGTGATTATTGTTTGGATACAGAGGTATTTCTGATAGATCTGATATCATGTTTTGCTTAAAATACTCGGCACGTAAACATATATTATGTTACAAATTTATGACGATTCGAATCAATGAAAAAAAATGAATTGTGCTTATTATTACGGCATTATTATCATGTTGCGTAATCTTTGAGTTTTTCCCGAGTTGTAATTGCACTGTTTAACGAGCGGAGGGCAAAATAATGTACAATAGCAGGAATATGCGCAACTTCACCATAGGTAGAAGTAGCACAGCTCTAATGCCACAAAAACACACAAAAAACAGACATACACTGTGAAAGAGCTGCTGTGTGACTGTGTACAAATAGATTTAACAGGAAATCCAAGCTTTATTTTTACAGACTGCTGAAAGATAAAGAAAAGAGATGCAAATGCAGGTAATACAAACGTTCATAAAGGTTTGTTAAGAAAATGAATATTTGTTATTAACTTTTTTTTATTTTTTATAAAAGGAATATCAAATGGAATATTTAAGGAATAAATGTTGCTGTTTTTGTCATCAAATAGAAAATCGAATCATGAATTTTGTCACCTGTTACATGCCTATAAAACACAGTTACGGTACCATGGCACTACTGGATTCTCAAATCTGATTGGTCAAAAGGTGCTGATTATCTTTCTATAGCAGAACAGATGACTTTTTTTTGCTGCATTTTGACATTAAAACTCTCGTTTTAATATGTTATCATTTCTATAATAAACCGTAGGTGCTAAAGAAGGCAACTGGACTTGCTTGAAATCCTTTAAGATGTTTCAGCTCTTATCCAAAAGGCTTCTTCAGTTCTGTCTGACTAGTGGGGAGTTCCAGGTATTTATCCTCTCGTGGACCAAAAGCAACCCTAAGGAAAGTCAGTGAGGTGACATGGGACACTGACACTCTCAGTAGGTGTTAGGGTCACTGGAGGCCAGGTGTGAACGGTGTTAGCAGCCTAGAGGGTCATTAGGGTGATCTGTGGGTCATTGGCTCTCTACCATCATGTGAGTCATTGAAGTCAGCTGAGTCTTGGGGCCTGTCCACACGGCAACGGATTCAGGTGACTCTGATACAACTGCTTATCATTTAGGCCTGGCGTTCACACGGCACCGGCGTTTTGGGTGCCCAAAACGCAATCTTTTTGAGAACGGGTTCCAGAGTGGAAAGATCTGGCAATGTTGCCGTTGTGAAGTCGTCTGGATGAGTAGAACGGATTTGTTTACAATGACGTCACAACCACATGACTGTGAGTGCTTCACGCCGGGTAGAAGTGTAACGAACTCGATGCGAGTTGTCAACAAATCCTATAACTTGGTTCATGAAACGTGCTTACAAAATATTTTCACTGTGAATATTTATTGTGTAATGGTGCAAAGTGAGAGAGAGAGAGAGAGAGAGAGAGAGAGAGAGAGAGAGAGAGAGAGAGACTCTGCCCTTAGGGCAGAGTCAATCCCGCCAGCAAAAATAGGGAAAAAAAGGAGCGATCTCACCTCTTCAGATGTTGGTTTAAGTCCTATAATATATTCCTCAAAAAGGGCGTAGAAGAGCAAATTAATCCATCAACATGTAGCATTCAATTTATTCCGGACCATTAAAGACGCCGCCTTCCACGTAGAATCATGCGTCATCCTCGCCACCATATTGGATAGGTCAAAGCGGAGAATAAAGATTAGCTGCGTTGAACTGTACCAACAGGTTTACCGTCCAAACGAGATCACATGGGATTACCTTTCACAGGTGAGAAACAACAAATTAATCCATCAACGTCTCGTCTCGTCTTCTTCCGCTTTATCCGGGACCGGGTCGCGGAGGCAGCAGTCTAAGCAGGGAAGCCCAAACTTCCCTTTCCCCAGACACCTCGGCCAGCTCCTCGGGAAGAACACCGAGGCGTTCCCAGGCCAGCCGAGAGACATAGTCCCTCCAGCGTGTCCTGGGTCTTCCCCGGGGCCTCCTCCCGGGGGGACATGCCTGGAACACCTCCCCAGGGAGGCGTCCAGGAGGCATCCGAAAAAGATGCCCGAGCCACCTCAGCTGATTCCTCTCGATGTGGAGCAGCAGCGGCTCTACTCCGAGCTCCTCCCGAGTGACTGTGCTTCTCACCCTATCTCTAAGGGAGCGCCCAGCCACCCTGCGAAGGAAACTCATTTCGGCCGCTTGTATCCGCGATCTTGTCCTTTCGGTCATTACCCAAAGCTCATGACCATAGGTGAGAGTCGGAACGTAGATCGACCGGTAAATTGAGAGCTTCGCCTTTTGGCTCAGCTCCTTCTTCACCACAACGGACCGGTAAAGCGACCGCATCACTGCGGAGGCTGCACCGATCCGCCTGTCGATCTCACGCTCCATTCTTCCCTCACTCGTGAACAAGATCCCGAGATACTTAAACTCCTCCACTTGAGGCAGAACTTCTCCACCAACCTGGAGAGGGCAAGCCACCCTTTTCCGGTCGAGAACCATGGCCTCGGACTTGGAGGTGCTGATTCTCATCCCAGCCGCTTCACACTCGACTGCAAACCGCCCCAGTGCATGCTGAAGGTCCTGGTTTGAAGAAGCCAACAGGACAACATCATCCGCAAAAAGCAGAGATGAAATCCTGTGGTTCCCAAACAGGATTCCTTCTGGCCCCTGGCTGCGCCTAGAAATTCTGTCCATAAAAATTATGAACAGAACCGGTGACAAAGGGCAGCCCTGCCGGAGTCCAACATGCACTGGGAACAGGTCTGACTTACTGCCGGCAATGCGAACCAGACTCCTGCTCCGTTCGTACAGGGACCGGACAGCCCTTAGCAAAGAGCCCCGAACCCCATACTCCCGAAGCACCCCCCACAGAATACTACGGGGGACACGGTCGAATGCCTTCTCCAGATCCACAAAGCACATGTGGACTGGTTGGGCAAACTCCCATGAACCCTCGAGCACCCTATGAAGGGTATAGAGCTGGTCCAGTGTTCCGCGACCAGGACGAAAACCGCATTGTTCCTCCTGGATCCAAGGTTCGACTATTGGTCGAATTCTCCTCTCCAGTACCCTGGAGTAAACCTTCCCTGGGAGGCTGAGAAGTGTGATTCCCCTATAATTGGGGCACACTCTCCGGTCCCCTTTCTTAAAAAGAGGGACCACCACCCCAGTCTGCCACTCCAGAGGCACTGTCCCTGACCGCCACGTGATGTTGCAGAGGCGTGTCAACCAAGACAGCCCCACAACATCCAGAGACTTGAGATACTCAGGGCGGATCTCATCCACCCCCGGTGCCTTGCCACCGAGGAGCTTGCAAACCACCTCAGTGACTTCGGCTTGGGTAATGGACGAGTCCACCTCTGAGTCATCAGCCTCAGTCTCCTCAGTGGAAGACATGACGGTGGGATTGAGGAGATCCTCAAAGTATTCCTTCCACCGCCCGACAATGTCCCCAGTCGAGGTCAACAGCTCCCCACCCGCACTGTAAACAGTGTTGGCAGAGTACTGCTTCCCCCTCCTGAGGCGCCGGACGGTTTGCCAGAATTTCTTCGAGGCCGACCGATAGTCCTTCTCCATGGCCTCCCCGAACTCCTCCCAGTTCCGAGTTTTTGCCTCCGCAACTGCCCGAGCTGCAGCACGCCTGGCCTGCCGATACCCGTCAGCTGCCTCGGGAGTCCTGGAGGTTAACATGGCCCGATAGGACTCCTTCTTCAGCTTGACGGCATCCCTTACTTCCGGTGTCCACCACCGGGTTCGGGGATTGCCGCCACGACAGGCACCGGAGACCTTGCGGCCACAGCTCTGAACAGCTGCGTCCACAATGGAGGTAGAGAACATGGTCCACTCAGACTCAATGTCCCCCGCCTCCCTCGGAAGCTGGGAAAAGCTCTCCCGGAGGTGGGAGTTAAAGACCTCCCCGACAGAGTGCTCGGCCAGACGTTCCCAGCAGACCCTCACCATACGTTTGGGCCTGCCAGGTCTGTCCAGCTTCCTCCTCCGCCAGCGGATCCAACTCACCACCAGGTGGTGATCAGTTGACAGCTCAGCCCCTCTCTTCACCCGAGTGTCCAAGACATAGGGCCGGAGATCAGATGAAACGACTACAAAGTCTATCATTGACCTCCGACCTAAGGTGTCCTGGTGCCACGTGCACTTATGGACACCCCTATGCTCGAACATGGTGTTCGTTATGGACAAACCGTGACTAGCACAGAAGTCCAATAACAAAACACCACTCGGGTTCAGATCGGGGAGGCCGTTCCTCCCAACCACGCCCCTCCAGGTGTCACTGTCATCTCCCACGTGAGCATTGAAGTCCCCCAGTAACACAATGGAGTCCCCAGTCTGAGCACTCCTCAGTACCTCTCCCAGGGACTCCAAGAAGGCCGGATACTCTATACTGCTATTTGGGCCATAGGCACAAACAACAGCAAGAGCCCTCTCCCCAATCCGAAGGCGCAGCGAGGCGACCCTCTCGTTCACTGGGGTAAACTCCAACACATGGCGGCTGAGCTGGGGAGCTATAAGCAAGCCCACACCAGCCCGCCGCCGCTCACCACGGACGACTCCAGAGAAGTGGAGAGTCCAGCCCCTCTCGAGGAGCTGGGTTCCAGAGCCCAAGCTGTGCGTGGAGGTGAGCCCGACTATCTCTAGCCGGTACCTCTCAACCTCCCGCACAAGCTCAGGCTCTTTCCCCCCCAGCGAAGTGACATTCCATGTCCCAACAGCCAGCCGCTGTGTCCGGGGATCAGGTCGTCGAGGCCCCTGCCTTCGACTGCCACCCAATCCACATTGCACCAGTCCCCTACTGCTACCTCTGTGGGTGGTGAACCCACAGGAGGTCGGGCCCACGTCAGCTCTTCGGGCTGAGCCCGGCCGGGCCCCATGGGCAAAGGCCCGGCCACCAAGCGCTCGCATACGAGCCCCAACCCCAGGCCTGGCTCCAGGGTGGGGCCCCGGCTGCGTCATCCCGGGCGACGTCACGGTCCTCGGATTTTTCTCCATAGGGGTTTTGGTGAACTGCTCTTAGTCTGGCCTGTCACCTAGGACCTGTCTGCCTTGGGAAACCCTGACAGGGGCATAATGCCCCCGACAACATAGCTCCTAGGATCATTCAAGCACACAAACCCCTCCACCACAATAAGGTGGCAGTTCAAGGAGGGGAATCCATCAACGTGTAGCATTCAATTTATTCCGGACCATTAAAGACGCCGCCTTCCGCGTAGAATCATACGTCATCTTCGCCGCCATATTGGATAGGTCAAAGCGGAGAATAAAGATTAGCTGCGTTTAACTGTACCAACAGGTTTGCCGTCCAAACGAGATCACATGGGATTACCTTTCACAGGTGAGACTGGAAAAATACTTTTCATTGTATTTGGTCATTATAATGTAATTTTACAAACAGATTTTCCTGACTTTGTGGCTAATATGAAGTCTCGCGCATAATAGTTTATGCGCATGCGTCCTTACTTCTTCTATTGTTCTGGTGTCTCCGAAGGGACCGTCTTACAGCGCCCCTAGAGGTGTGGCATGTGTATTGCATCGTTTTCAGCAAGTGTTGCGTTGCCATATGGACCTGATATTTTACTGATCGTTGCCCATTTGGACGCGATATATTTTTAAATAACATCTCGTTGCCGTTGTCGTGTGGATGTAGCCTTGGTGTGGATGTGTATTCAGTTTTCTGGAAAGCGTGCCAAGTATACCACTGCATTGTAGGTGGCTGATAAGTGGTGTCTTAGACCACCTCCTCTTTTCAGTGATGGTCGTTTCAGGTTGACGAAGATTGCTTCTTTTACTCCTCTTTCACACCACCAGTCCCATGTGACCTCAACGACTCTCCTTAGGGTTGCTTTTGGTCCACTAGAGGATAAAGAGGGCAACTGGACTTACTTGAAATCCTTGAAGATGTTTCGCCTCTCTTCCAAAAGTCAAGTTTATTTGTATAGCACTTTTAACAAAACATTGTCACAATGCAGTTTTACAGAAAATTAAAGACTTTAAGCATAAGCTAATTTTATCCTGAATTTATCCCCAATGAGCGGCTTCTTCAGTTCTGTCTGACTAGTGGGGAGTTCCAGGTATTTATCCTCTAGTGGACCAAAAGCAATGACTCTAAGGAGAGTCATTGAGGTCACATGGGTCGTTGCCCCTCTCAGGCCCTGTCCACACGGCAACGGATTCAGGTGACTCCGATACAATTGCTTATCGTTTAGGCCTGGCGTCCACACGGCACCAGCGTTTTGGGTGCCCAAAACGCAATCTTTTTGAGAACGGGTTCCAGAGTGGAAAGATCTGGCAACGTTGCCGTTCTGAAGTCGTCTGGATGAGTAGAACAGATTTGTTTACGATGACGTCACAACCACATGACTGTGAGTGCTTCACGCCAGGTAGAAGTGTAACGAATATCACCAGGAAAAAGCCTTACAGAGCACTAGTGAGAGTGAAACACGAGCTTGGATATTATTATTATTATTATTATTATTATTATGTTCAGTGTTAGTTCACAGTAGTAATGCAAGAAGCAGAATAGTGACAGTAATAGTGAAGCAAAAACATGCAATTGTACAAACACTGCAGCTCTACAGCCAAATATTCATTTATGAAATGGTCTGATTCTTAACACCAGTAGTGCCAATGATCTTCTCATTGCGATGCGATGCGAGTTGTCAACAAATCCTATAACTTGGTTCATGAAACGAGCTTACAAAATATTTTCACTGTGAATATTTATTGTGTAATGGTGCAATCCCGCCAGCAAAAATAGGGAAAAAAAGGAGCGATCTCACCTCTTCAGATGTTGATTTAAGTCCGACAATACATTCCTCAAAAAGGGCGTAGAGGAGCAAATTAATCCAATTTATTCCGGACCATTAAAGATGCCGCCTTCCGCGTAGAATCATACAGTACGTCATCCTCACCGCCATATTGGATAGGTCAAAGCGGAGAATAAAGATTCATGTGTTGCCTTTAACTGTACCAACAGGTTTACCGTCCAAACGAGATCACATGGGATTACCTTTCACAGGTGAGAAACAACAAATTAATCCATCAACGTGTAGTATTCAATTTATTCCGGACCATTAAAGACGCCGCCTTCCGCGTAGAATCATACGTCATCCTCGCCGCCATATTGGAGAGGTCAAAGCGGAGAATAAAGATTAGCTGCGTTTAACTGTACCAACAGGTTTGCTGTCCAAACGAGATCACATGGGATTACCTTTCACAGGTGAGACTGGAAAAATACTTTTCATTGTATTTGGTCATTATAACGTAATTTTACAAACAGATTTTCCTGACTTTGTGGCTAATATGAAGTCTTGCGCATTATGCGCATGCGTCCTTACTTCTTCTATTGTTCTGGTGTCTCCGAAGGGACCGTCTTACAGCGCCCCTAGAGGTGTGGCATGTGTATTGCATCATTTTCAGCAAGCGCTGCGTTGCCATATGGACCTGATATTTTACTGATTGTTGCCCATTTGGACGCGATATATTTTTAAATAACATCTCGTTGCCATTGTCGTGTGGATGTAGCCTCAGTCATCCTGTAGGTGTTGGGGTCACTGGAGGCTGGCTGTGGACGGTGTTAGCAGCCTAAAGGGTCATTAGAGTGATCTATGGGTCGTTGGCTCTCTCTGCCATCACGTGAGTCAGTGAAGTCAGCTGAGTCTTGGTGTGGATGTGTATTCAGTTTTCTGGGAAGTGTGCCAAGCAGACCACTGCATTGTAGGTGGCTGATAAGTTGTGTCTCAGGCTACGTTTACATTACGTCGAATCAGTGGATCATCAGATTAACGTTCTTAAAACGATTCGCGTTTACACTAAAACCGTTAGCCGTGCACACAGCAACGCCAATACGCGGATACGCTAATCACATGACTTTAGACGGCGCGTAACATGATCCCAGTGCATTTCAGACGGCACGTAACATGATCCCAGTGCATTTAGGGCATGCGCAAGGCTCACCACTTGCAAGTAGAAGGATGGCAAGCCGCGCAAGGCTCACCACTTGCAAGTAGAAGGATGGCAAGCCGCGCAAGGCTCACCACTTGCAAGTAGAAGGATGGCAAGCCGCACAAGGCTCACCACTTGCAAGTAGAAGGATGGCAAGCCTAATACACGGATACGCTCGGCTCCGCAGGCATCCTGCGCTCCAAATCACTCCGCCCTGAACAGCGAGTGCCCTCTGGAGGGTGCGCACTCCGGCCCTGCGCAGCTCACACAGCGCGCGAGTGAAGTGAACAAGCCACGATTCGGGACTGAGCCGCTGTGTGTGTGATCCCAGCGCATATCACTTACTACTTGCAAGTGGAAGGATGGCAAGCCTAAAGACAATCATAACTACACAATGGGCAGTATTTGCATCAGTATTTGCAGTATTTTCATACTTTTATACTCTTTAATGAAAGGTGATACAAGGCGGAAGTCCGCGCCGTTTTTCAGCAGTCGCATCACATGACCAACGCCAGCGAATCAGGAAGGTGGATGTCACAGTGACGTTGTCCAATGAGACGCCAGCTAGAGCTCAGCACAGCGTATCCGCGTATTCTGAATGTTTACACAGCACCGGAGCTGACACGATCTGGATTGAATACGTGGACGCTGGCGGATTCCCGTTTCCTGGCGTTTCCAGGGGGTTTAATGTAAACGGACAGTGCATCCGCAAAGAAAACGAGACAGATACGGTCTAATGTAAACGTAGCCTCAGGCTACATCCACACGACAACGGCAACGAGATGTTATTTAAAAATATATCGTGTCCAAATGGGCAACAATCAGTTATCAGGTCCATATGGCAACGCAACGCTTGCTGAAAACGATGCAATACACATGCCACACCTCTAGGGGCGCTGTAAGACGGTCCCTTCGGAGACACCAGAACAATAGAAGAAGTAAGGACGCATGCGCATAAACTATTATGCGCGAGACTTCATATTAGCCACAAAGTCAGGAAAATCTGTTTGTAAAATTACATTATAATGACCAAATACAATGAAAAGTATTTTTCCAGTCTCACCTGTGAAAGGTAATCCCATGTGATCTCGTTTGGATGGCAAACCTGTTGGTACAGTTAAATGCAGCTAATCTTTATTCTCCGCTTTGACCTCTCCAAAATGGCGGCAAGGATGACGTATGATTCTACGCGGAAGGCGGCGTCTTTAATGGTCCGGAATAAATTGAATGATACACATTGATGGATTAATTTGTTGTTTCTCACCTGTGAAAGGTAATCCCATATGATCTCGTTTGGACGGTAAACCTGTTGGTACAGTTAAACGCAGCACATGAATCTTTATTCTCCGCTTTGACCTATCCAATATGGCGACGAGGATGACGTATGATTCTACGCGGAAGGCGGTGTCTTTAATGGTCCGGAATAAATTGAATGATACACGTTGATGGATTAATTTCTTCTACGCCCTTTTTGAGGAATGTATTGTAGGACTTAAACCCACATCTGAAGAGGTGAGATCGCTCCTTTTTTTTCCCCTATTTTTGCTGGCGGGATTGACTCTGCCCTAAGGGCAGAGTCTCTCTCTCTCTCACTTTGCACCATTACACAATAAATATTCACAGTGAAAATATTTTGTAAGCGCGTTTCATGAACCAAGTTATAGGATTTGTTGACAACTCGCATCGAGTTCGTTACACTTCTACCCGGCGTGAAGCACTCACAGTCATGTGGTTGTGACGTCATCGTAAACAAATCCGTTCTACTCATCCAGACGACTTCGCAACGGCAACGTTGCCAGATCTTTCCACTCTGGAACCCGTTCTCAAAAAGATTGCGTTTTGGGCACCCAAAACGCCGGTGCCGTGTGGACGCCAGGCCTAAACGATAAGCAATTGTATCGGAGTCACCTGAATCCGTTGCCGTGTGGACAGGGCCTCAGACCACCTCCTCTGTTCAGTGATGGTCGTTCCAGGTTGATGAAGATGGCTTCTTTTACTCCTCCTTCAAAACCACTGGTCTTCTCTGGCTAGAATGCGTACATTCCAGTCCTGAAACGAGTGTCCATGGACAGGAATGCACAAACAACCATTTCACAAGTGCATGGCTCAACACAGGAGAGCCAGTTCCTCAGGCCAGGACTCTGCAGTCTGTCTTCATCTCAATAACAAAGGACACTCGTTTCAGGACTGCAGTGTACGCATTTTAGGCTACGTTTACATTACGTCGAATCAGCGGATCATCAGATTAACGTTCTTAAAACGATTCGCGTTTACACTAAAACCGTTAGCCGTGCACACAGCAACACCAATACGCGGATACGCTCGGCTCCGCAGGCATCCTGCGCTCCAAATCACTCCGCCCTGAACAGCGAGTGCCCTCTGGAGGGTGTGCACTCCGGCCCTGCGCAGCTCACAGAGCGCGCGAGTGAAGTGAACAAGCCACGATTCGGGACTGAGCCGCTGTGTGTGAGATCCCAGCGCATATCACTTATTACTTGCAAGTGGAAGGATGGCAAGCCTAAAGACAATCATAACTACACAATGGGCAGTATTTGCATCAGTATTTGCAGTATTTTCATACTTTTATACTCTTTAATGAAAGGTGATACAAGGCGGAAGTCTGCGCCGTTTTTCAGCAGTCGCGTCACATGACCAACGCCAGCGAATCAGGAAGGTGGATGTCACAGTGACGTTGTCCAATGAGACGCCAGCTAGAGCTCAGCACAGCGTATTCGCGTATTCTCAATGTTTACACAGCACCGGAGCTGATACGATCTAGATTGAATACGTGGACGCTGGCGGATTCCCGTTTCCCCGCTTTTTCAGGGGGGTTAATGTAAACGGACAGTGCATCCGCGAAGAAAACGAGACAGATATGGTCTAGTGTAAACGTAGCCTTAGCCAGAGAAGACCAGTGGTTTTGAAAGAGGAGTAAAAGTAGCCATCTTCATCAACCTGGAAGAACCATCACTGAACAGAAGAGGTGGTCTGAGACACCACTTATCAGCCACCTACAATCATCTTCAAGAATTTCAAGCAAGTCCAGTTGCCTTCTTTAGCACCCACGGTTTACGATGACCTGGATGACTGAAAACTTTCACAGACACTTTTCTATAACAACTCTATAGTAACATGGGGACTTGTCCGGCTTCTGTAAGGAGATGTTTATTAACATAGTAGTGCTTTGTAACAGTCAGAGCTAAAGTTGTAACTAAGTTTTCTGACATCTTCAGGACAGAGGAGAGGAGGCTGGTGTTTATAGCTGCAAAAACACAAGTAAACTTCCAGAACCTTCTTCAGTCTTTGGTCTTCCACAACATACAACTATAAACGGTTAAAATACAAATACAATGCGATGACGTATTTCAGTAAATAAAAAATTTTAATCGTTGGTAAATTGTTGTGGTGTAAGAGGAATAAAACACTTCAGGATGTGCCACCGTCACACCATCACTGATATGATTATTTTCCTAAAGCAGCACCACACGGAGTGATTAAAGAGAGGATGAACCATGTAATATTTAAATAATACAGTACTGGCTGGCGTTGAGTGGTATATCAGATATATTCCATTCAGCTAGCATGATATGAAGCAAGTCAAAGATGAGTAGCTGAATGGAATATATCTGATAGACCATGAAAAAAAGTCAGCCAATATTATTATTATTATACATACACATTCCTTTCGGGTGTTCAACGTGTCTTTTTCTTTCAAAATTCTCTCAAAATCTTCCGTATTTAACGAAGCAAACCTGGCGGCCATGTTTGTTTACAAATCGTCACAGTCGCTCGCTAGCGCAGAAGTTTTACGCCTCCAACGTGTGATGTCATGTTGTCTTGACAATCATGCAATATCGTAAATCGTATTCAACGCTCATGCGCCATTGGATAGAGTGGCGTAATATGCGTAGGATAAGCGATATGCTAACAATATTGCATGCTATCGAACCAAATTAATGAAACCAACAAGAAGGGAATAGAACACATGTTTTTATTCCATTGAAAAAATGTCCTGTATGTATAATAATCCCTCTAATAGCACAGCATTTTTCCAGGTCTAAAGATATCAACAAGCCGAAGCCCAGCCAATAATCAGAGTCGCTCATGATCCAGAATTATGCACAGACAGAATTATTCTGTTGCCGGGTTCTCCATAGAAACTTTAATAATTTCAGTATTTCTGTAAAAACAATAAAATAATGAAATACTCAGTGCTGTTATTGCACAGTGGGCAACATTTTTCCTGCCATCTCTAATCACTTTAAAAGGGTTGTAAAGTGTGGCGTGAACTTATGAAACCTATTTCATCATCAATGCTAAAATATTAAACACGTCTCTCACTTCATTTTTTAAAACGTGTGTGTGTGTGTGTGTGTGTGTGTGTATATATATATATAATTCAGTGAACTTGAGATATGTCATATTTGAAAGAGAGAGAGAGAGAGAGAGAGAGACATTCTGCTGTTTTTTGATGAACCATGCTTGCTAACTAAACAAATCTGCTCTGATTAACACCAGCTGCGACGGCAAATAATTCTTTGTTATGCCTTGAAATGTAAATAAATGTCCAACTGTGAATTTATGGACAAGGTTCGGGAAAACATGATGCTTCAGCACTCACAAACTTTTTTTTTTCTGTTTTGCAGTTGTTGTTTTTTGACTGAAATTTTCATATACAATACAGCTGCAGATTTCCATATCATATATAGTATAAAGTAGCTGCTTTACAATAAACAGAACGAACACAAACAACAACAACAAAATGCTCCACATGGCAATCGATATCAAATGAGATAAATTTGCAATCAACCAACTTTTAGAAGAAAATAAGTGATATACAGTAAGCTCAGAACTGCAGTGTTACTGTCCACACCCCCACACACACAAAATCAATCAATCATTCTCTTCTTCATCTGTGAAATCGAAATGGTAAAGTTGACAGCGTTTGTTTTATCCATTGTTTGATACTTGATCTATGAGCTGATTTCCATAACTTTTTTTTTTTTTTTTGCATTAATCAAGCTGAGATCTCTAAACGCTCGCTCATTTTTACGATGTTTTCCTGGATGTAAGACCGGCAGGAAAAGTTTGGGATCCAATAAAATTTGTTTTGAGAGAATTTTTCAATAACCGCTCTTACCTCTTCCCAGGATTTTTAAATTTCCCTACAGTGCCATATCCGATGAGAAAGTGTTCTTTTGGATTCTGTACATTTTGTGCATATAGCCCAGGGGTGGGCAATTATTTTTTCCATGGGGCCACATGAGAAACAGAAAATTTTGTGGAGGGCCGGACCAAAAGGCTGAACTAAATTCTGCATAATATTAATTGTATTTCTTTATATAAAGCAATAAATAACATTGTTCTTACAAACTGCTAAGACTGGTAAGAGTATGGAAAAAACGAGGTTGCCTTACAAAAAAATGTCATTTATTCAATCAAATTTCCCAAAACAATGGTTAACAAAATGTGAACGTTTGTACCATTTTTTTTCAATCACATTCACCCCAAAACACAATAAAAGACATCACAATATTGTCTTTCTACTCCAAATATCAAGCAAGATACATCATATTATAATAATGATGCCCACATTTGTAGTCTAATCACCTCATTTGGTGTTTTTCGCCGGAGATCGGCTCCGGCGCCTGCTGGTGACGTCACACTATGTGATTGGCTGGACCGTTTGAAGGATGACGTACAAGTTTGTGGTTGGTCTGGACAAATTATGGAAGTAGTTATCGTGCGATTAGGTTTCGTGGGATTTCATGTAATTTTCATGTCGCGCGCATTGCGTTTTTGTTGAACACAACTTCAAAATAAAAGCGATGCACATTCAGTCCATGCATGAGGTAAAATTAGAAAATACGTTTATTTTGTAATTTCTCATTAACCTTACGCGGGCCGGTCAGAATGAACCAAAGGGCCGGATGCGGCCCGCGGGCCGTAAAATGCCCAGGTCTGATATAGCCGGTATGTTTTTATTGTATTTATTCAATTCCGCTGGTGTTACTCAAGTCCGCGTTAGCCGTTTGTACTGGGTTAATTTAAAGCGTGTATTGATAAATTTAATGTGAGCTTTGGTACAGGCTGCTTTCCAATCATCCCCTGATCAATCCATCTGAAGGCTTTCTTTCTACTGTAGGCGTTCAATTTATACAGTATTTTGAGTTTTCTAATGAGTGAGATATCGATAGATGGTAATGCTTGTGTCACACTGTCTCGTATCTCGTGTGGGTCAAACGCCAAGAAATGAGGCGTATTTTGTCCAAAATTAAAGTCCTGTGACGTACATGGCATATGTGTGGCGTTACTGTGGCGTATCTGGGGTTTGCATGAGGTTCCAGGGACGTAAAGTTATGGCGTACTGAGGTGTATGATGCGTTGCCGTGGCGTAACCGTTTTGTTGGCATGGCATTTCGTTCTTACATGTGATGTTGCTGCTGCATACCTGCGGCATTCACGCTGCGTTTGTTGTTGTTCGCAAGGGAAGAGCGAAGACATCAGCTGCAGCCAGCCCCAGAGCCACCTTCATCAGACACGTCAACTAAAGCATTCGCACAGCGTAACAGGTGTTCAAGCAACGTTCCCGCCACGTCACTGCTGCATAGCTTTCATTTTTACGGCGTACACGTGACGTATGTGTGACGTATCAAAGCTGCTACGTATGCGCTACGGATTTTTAAGTGTAGACTTGAAGTTGCCAACAATTACAATCATACATCATATTTTTATCTCTCTTGAACTTAATAAGACAAAGAAACTGTCGTAAACGCCTCGGTCCTGAAGATGTCAGAAAACTTACATGCACATTTAAGCTACAAACTGCTGACACTGCAGACTCCTTCCATAAATGTTCAATAAACTTGTCAGCAATTAAAGCGATGACACACATTTCGGCTGTACACGTATCTGTGAAAGAGCCGTCGCTATAGGATCGAGATCGTTAATTATAAATAAACCTGTGATGTGCAGCTACACTACCGTCAGAGCTGCTGTTATAGAAAACTAATCAACACCTTCTGACCAATCAGAATCAAATATTCCACAGCGCTGTGGTGTAAACAGTAATCAATGCGCTTCACTGACTCTGTTACTGAGACGGACAGCACTGGTGTACACGTTCACCAGGAAAACGTCAGTGTTCCCAGAGAGAGTCCTGAAGGAAGAGGTTTTCCGTCTGTCGTATGGACAAGACTCCTGCATCAGCTGGCATGAACAAAGGTGGAGGCGTTTGCTTTTTAATCAACAACAGATGGCTCGCTCAAGTTAATGTGCTGTCCAAATCTTTGGCATAAAATTTGCAGCTTCTAATGACCACATGCAGCCATTTTCTTTCTGCAATGCTTTATAATTTAATGACTATGTACTGAAACTGAAGCGCTGTATTTCTGCTGAGAGCAAAAGCCTAAGGTGCAGCTACATGTAGGAGCATCACAGACCCAGAACTTATTAAAATATACAGTACTTTTATTTATTAAAATGTACAATGCTTTAGCGCGTGCGCAAACACACACACACACACGCAAGCACGCACGCACACATCACAGCATGTTGAAGGTGCATATAAAGAAACTGGCTTTATATATTATCCAATCATTACCTATAACACACCACACTACAGTGTACAATACCACACTATACTACAGCATACTACTTTACGATACACCACATTATACTATACTACACTGTTCTACACTATACCATACCCCAGCGCTGTTGAATGGGACTTGACAGGACATACGACACACCATGGTGAGGATAGAAGAGTAAAAAAGAAAAAGAAAAAAAAAAGAGGTGTTTATTCATGAGTCTTTTGTGAACCACATAGAAAGAAAGAAAGAAAGAAAGAAAGAAAGAAAGAAAGAAAGAAAGAAAGAAAGAAAGAAAGAAAGAAAGAAAGAAAGAAAGAAAGAAAGAAAGAAAGAAAGGGAAGGTGACACCAGGAAAAAAGGTATAATTGTAATCACCTTGTCTGTTCAAGATGAAAAGAAGAAAGATGAAAGAAGAAGGAGAAGAAGAAGGAAGAGGAGGAGGAGAAGAAGAAGAAGGAGGAGGAGAAAAAGAAGGAGGAGGAGGTGGAGGAGGAGAAGAAGAAGAAGAGGAAGGAGGAGGAGAAGAAGAAAAAGAAGGAGGTAGAGGAGAAGGAGAAGAAGGAGGAGAAGAAGGAGGAGGAGAAGGAGGAGATGAGGAGAAGAAAAGGGAGGAAGAGGAGAAGATGAAGAAGAAGGTGGAGGAGAAGAAAGAGGAGGAGAAGAAGGAGGAGGAGATGAGGAGAAGAAAAAGGAGGAGGAGGAGAAGGTGGAGGAGAAGAAGAAGAGGGAGGAGGAGGAGGAGAAGGAGAAGAAGGTGGAGGAGAAGAAGAAGGAGGAGGAGAAGAAGGAGAAAAAGAAGAAGGAGGTGGAGAAAGAGGAGAAGAAAAAGAAGAAGGAGGAGGAGAAGAAGAAAAATAAGTAGGAGGAGGAGAATAAGAGGAGGAAGAGGAAGAAGCAGGAGGAGGAGCAGAAGAAGAAGTAGGAGGAGGAGAAGGAGGAGGAGGAGAAGAAGAAGAAGGAGGAGGAGAAGAAGGAGGAGGAGGAGAAAAAGGTGCTGACACTGGAGACTCCTTCCATAAATAAGGAGCTAAATAAACATCTCTTTATAGAAAACTACTTTTTAAAAATGTGTTTTTTATTATTATTGGTAGATTACATGGAGCCTCCTCCTTACAAGTCCCTGTGAATGAGCTGTTGCTATAGAAACGATAATGTGTTAGAATGAGTGTGTTAATATAAACCTGTGATTTGGAGCTGCACTGCTGAAGAAGCCTCTGGAACAGTGAGAGGTGAAGCTGCACCTTTGAGTTTCCCGGCATCTTCAGGACCGAGGAGTTTATGCTTTGCACTTTCTCAGTAATAGGACAAGCTGGGGTTTTAATCAGGAAATAACATGAATATATTACGTTCATTATGTCTTCTTCTTAAATCCTTTATACAATAACGGACCACTGCAGAAGGGAAAATCATATAATGGACTGGGACAATGCTCAGATCATACAGCAAGAGAACAACAGATACCACCGTTAGATCAAGGAGTCAATAGAAATCAGAAAGCGTAGCCCAAGAACAATAAACAGGGATGAGGGAGCATACATGCTCTCCCACACCTGGAGCGCCGTCCTGAGGGGGCAACACTGACAGCGGGAGGCGTGACCGACCTGTCAATATTGACAGGGAGGTCACGCCTCCATAACATCAGCTGATTATAAAGGCACGTCACACACCAACATCCGGGTGACCCTCTGATGAAGACGGAAGTTACACCGTCGAAACATGTCAGGTAAAGGTAAAAAGCTTTTACATGTCTGAAACAAAAGAAAAACTAATTATTTTGAGGAAATAACATGTTTACCAATTTTCAAAAACATTGAATGTAGCTATAAATGGATAAATAAGCATGAATTAATGATTTAATTCAGGGAACTGTTGTAATCATTGGGGAAAAAGAAAGAAAGAAAGAAAGAAAGAAAGAAAGAAAGAAAGAAAGAAAGAAAGAAAGAAAGAAAGAAAGAAAGAAAGAAAGAAAGAAAGAAAGCTCATATTATGGGAATTGGCTCTTAAAGTTCATCTAAAAGATTCTGTTCAAAGAGTTGACTCTTATGAACGACACATCACTATTGCTCAGTTTAATGTGTTTGTTCTGGGAGATTTTACACTCCAGACATGCAGCATTCAGCTCTCTGGGGTACAAACTTCTCTTACACACACACACACACCTGATGATATTCAGAGAAAATCAAGCTGAATCAGGGATGTTTGAGAAGGAAAAACTTCAGTGTGTACATCACTGTGGCATTTCAGGACTTTTTCAGAAAAATGAGTGAGAACATGAGCTTCTATCTGGGTTTATAAATGAATTCCGCAAACTGACAATTTAACTGTATGCAATTTTGCCCAATTAATTATATCTTTGCTCAGTGGAACTAACAACAGAAGCGTACAGAACTGAGCTGTTCCATCAGACCCACCATTAAAGTGATTAAATATGAACATTTATTTTGAACGGACATCTTCACTACTGCAGATTTGCTGAATAAATATCATAACTGTGACATTTTTCCTCACTACATATTTGACTAAGATCGATTATGTCATGAGCCATGGGTCACGAATCAACATGGAACTCGATAAATATTACACAGGTAATAGAAAAAAACATTTTCCGTGATTAAAATACAAAAATAATTGCTGTCATTTATAAAAACCATCGAGCCTCTAATTTGGTGCCTGGATCTCGCCTGACTGCTCCGCTTGTTAAAATTCAGCTCTAACGTCCAGCGAATACAAGCGCCAAGTGATTGATGGCTCCAATTTACTTCCACCTAATGTCAGATATTAAACCCTGAATTATGCATATTATTCTCCTTCTGTAACGTGCAAGCAAAAACCACAAAAGAAAAAAAAGAACGGAAAGAATTATTTTAGACCTGGGAAAGATCTTGCACATCTGTCTTAAAGAAAAGCGGCTATGGACTTGACAGGATATACAACACCTCATGCTGAGGAGAGAACGGTCTATGAAAAAAAAGAGTGTTTATGCACGGGTTTTTGTTAACCAGATAAAAGAAATGAATAAAGAAAATAAGGAACAAACAAAGATAAAGCAAGAAAGAAAGATGGAAAAATAATGAATTAAGAGAAGGAAAACCAAGAAAACAGTATATAGAAAGAAAGAAAGAAAGAAAGAAAGAAAGAAAGAAAGAAAGAAAGAAAGAAAGAAAGAAAGAAAGAAAGAAATGCAGGCACCTCAGAAGAATAATGAGGAGAAGAAGGAGGAGGCAGAGGGGGAGAAAAAGGAGGAGGAAAAGAAGAAGAAAATTAGAAGATGACGAAGAAAAGGAAAATTAGAAGAAGAAGAGGAGGAGGAAAATTAGAAGATGAAGAAGAAGAAGAGAGGAGGAGGAGGAAAATTAGAAGATGAACAAGAAGAAGACGAAAAAGAAGAGGATAAAGAGGAGGAGGAAAATTAGAAGATGAACAAGAAGAAGAAGAAGGGAGGAGGAGGAGGAGGAGGAGGAGGAGGAGGAGAAAGACGAGGACGAAAATTAGAAGAAGAAGAAGGGAGGAGGAAGAAAATTAGAAGATGAAGAAGAAGAAGGGAGGAGGAGGAGAAGAAGGAGGATGAAAATTAGAAGAAGAAGATAAAGAGGAGGAGGAAAATTAGAAGATGAAGAAGAAGAAAAGAAAGAGGAGGAAAATGAGAAGATGAAGAGGAAGAGAGGAGGTGGAGAAGAATTGTGCCTGCACTCCACTCTCTCTCCAGGTCTGTGATAGATGGAGATATCAGGAGTATCATTCCAGAAATTCCGGTGTCTGTGTGGGAATAATGCGTTTCCACATAAAGACTTTTTTTTCCCCTTGGACATTACTGAGACAACATCTTCCTACACTCTGAAGTATTTACACACACACACACACACACACACACACACAGGTGGTTTGACTGAAAAGGTTTTCATGTTTCTCTTCATGTGGGTTGTTCGAGTCTTCAGTGGTGTTTTTATTGGCTACAGTTCAGATTTATTTTGTCCTCGTTTAGTCTTGAATGGCTGCATGTGGAGATCACAATCATCTGCACTTTATGAACAAACAAATCAGCCACTGAGGCGGTGAGAGCCGGGGGACGTCTGGTTCGGGCTGAAGCTCACACCATCAGCCTGCCAGGCACTTCACTGTTTCACCGATTCACTGTTTCACCGAGTCATTGTTTCACTGATTCAATAATTCACTGTTTCACTGATTCAGTTTCACCAATTTACTGTCACCGTGTCACCAATTTCACTGTTTCACTGAGTCAATGATTTACTGATTCACAGATCCACTGATTCACCGTTTACTGATTCAATAATTCACTGATTCACTGACTTACTGATTCACTGACTTAGTGACTCACCGTTTCACTGACTCACCATTTCACTGCCACTTTCACCAATTCACTGTTTCACTGATTCACTGTGTCACTGTTTCACCAATTCATTGTGTCACTGATTCACTGTTTCAATCAGGCTTGTGGTACTCGAGTCCAGGACTTACACTCGAGTCCGACTCGTGCCCTAATTTTAAGGACTCGTGACTTGACTTGGACTTGAGCACTGATGACTCGGACTTGTGCATTAACTGCATTAGGACTCGTAAATTGGCAATGAGGACTCTGATTTTTTTCTTTATTTTTTGTAACATGCCATAATAATTTAGCATAAGATATAGCTACATTAATTTTTGTACTAATTTCATGCAAGAGTGTCACACCTGCACGCCTTGGCGTGTACATCAGATAGACTCTTGGGCGCACTCTGGACAGCACGCGTGCGCTAAGCGGAGTCTCGCAAGCGCCGTAAACGACTCATTCCTGCACAGGATTAAGGCGCAATCAGCGCGCCGATATAAAAACTGTGAAAATACACTTACTTGGCGAAGTATTGAGTTGCATTGCTGACACATGACCGAGCCTCATTTCCTTGTTTGGCTTCCTGAGGCCTGAGTTCCTGTTTCTCGTCTTTGATCCTGCCAAGTCTACGATAGCTTGTTTGTGTCTCGCTTGACCTATCGCCTGTTTCACTGTTTTACGATTTTGCCTGCCATTCTGGGGGGAGGTTTCCCAAAAACGTTGCCCTTTAGGGTTAAAGAGAGAGTTGAGAGACTCTTCAGCAACGAACGTTGTCTCTGTACGTGATTTTCCTGAACTCACTCATCAGAAGGAGTCTGAATAGCAATATTATGAAGGGCTTGTTTGCAATGTGCGTCCCTGATATAGGTATGAGTAGTTATTAAATCCAGTTGATGAGGTCACATGGCATTCGTTTTTTACCAAAAAACAATAAAATATAAAGTGTTTAAAATATGTTAAAATATTGTATTGTCATTAAGCGTTGCATATGTGGTAATTAATAATTGAAACTATTTCACATTTTTGGGCAAATATTTTTTTTATTCCAAGTGTGTTTTTTTAATTAAATGAATAAACGTTCACGTGAAAGAATGAGCAAATAAGAAATTAAAATAATTAAGTAAATGTGTTCCTCGTGCCTGCTCATTTCACTGTTACTCAAACATACAGTCAGGAATATTTCAACTGTGCCAAGCTGGCAATGTTCTCCCTTATATGTGCACGCGCGGGGAGAGAGAGAGAGAGGTTTTAATATGTGTGTACCTAAGGAGGTTGAATTGACCTCCTTTTATATATATATATATATATATATATATATATATATATATATATATATATACACACACACACACGCACACACACACAGTGCTGAGCGTAAATGAGTACACCCTCTTTGAAAAGTAACATTTTAAACAATATCTCAATGAACACAAACAATTTCCAAAATGTTGACCAGACAAAGTTTAATATAACATCTGTTTAACTTATAACGTGAAAGTAAGGTTAATAATATAACTTAGATTACACATTTTTCAGTTTTACTCAAATTAGGGTGGTGCAAAAATGAGTACACCCCACAACAAAAACTACTACAGCTAGTACTTTGTATGGCCTCCATGATTTTTAATGACAGCACCAAGTCTTCTAGGCATGGAATGAACAAGTTGGTGACATTTTGCAACATCAATCTTTTTCCATTCTTCAACAATGACCTCTTTTAGTGACTGGATGCTGGATGGAGAGTGATGCTCAACTTGTCTCTTCAGAATTCCCCATAGGTGTTCGATTGGGTTCAGATCAGGAGACATACTTGGCCACTGAATCACTTTCACCCTGTTCTTCTTCAGAAATCCAACAGTGGCCTTAGATGTGTGTTTAGTCATGTTGGAAAAGTGCACAGCGACCAAGGGCACGGAGTGATGGTAGCATCTTCTCTTTCAGTATAGAGCAATACATCTGTGAATTCATGATGCCAGCAATGAAATGCAGCTCCCCGACACCAGCAGCACTCATGCAGCCCCACATAAGGACGCTGCCACCACCATGTTTCACTGTAGGCACCATGCATTTTTCTTTGTATTCCTCACCTTTGCGATGCCATACAGTTTTGAAGCCATCAGTTCCAAAAACATTTATCTTGGTCTCATCACTCCAGAGTATAGAGTCCCAGTAGTCTTCATCTTTGTCAGCATGGGCCCTGGCAAACTCTAGGCAGGCTTTTTTTGTGCCTGGGCTTTAGGAGAGGCTTCTTTCGTGGACGGCATCCATGCATGCCATTCCTCTGCAGTGTACGCCGTATTGTGTCACGGGAAATAGTCACCCCAGTTTGGCTTTCTACTTCTTTAGATAACTGCAGTGAACTTGCATGCCGATTTTCTTCAACCCTTCTCATCAGAAGACGCTCCTGTCGAGGTGTTAACTTCCGTGGACGACCTGGACGTCTCTGTGAGATGGTTGCAGTTCCATCTTTCTTAAATTTTTGTGCCACTTTTGCTACAGTATTCTGACTGATAAGTAAAGCTTTGCTGATCATCTTGTAGCCTTCACCTTTGTGGTGTAAAGAAATTATTTTCTTTGGGGAATTCTGAAGAGACAAGTTGAGCATCACTCTCCATCCAGCATCCAGTCATTAAAGAGGTCATTGTTGAAGAATGGAAAAAGACTGATGTTGCAAAATGTCACCAACTTGTTCATTCCATGCCTAGAAGACTTGGTGCTGTCATTAAAAATCATGGAGGCCATACAAAGTACTAGATGTAGTAGTTTTTGTTGTGGGGTGTACTCATTTTTGCACCACCCTAATTTGAGTAAAACTGAAAAATGTGTAATCTAAGTTATATTATTAACCTTACTTTCCCGTTATAAGTTAAACAGATGTTATATTAAACTTTGTTTTGTCAACATTTTGGAAATTGTTTGTGTTCATTGAGATATTGTTTAAAATGTTACTTTTCAAAGAGGGTGCACTCATTTATGCTCAGCACTGTACATACACACACACACACACACACACACACAGAGTATAAAGGTCAATTCAACTTCCTTAGGTACACACAGATCAAACCCTCTCTCGCGCGCACACACACACACACACACACACACACACACACACACACACACACACAATGTTAGAGGTGCAGACATTTGTGACACTAATTTAGTTAATCACTCTCCTAATTGAGTTAAATTTGATTAAAATGTAGCGATATCAATGTGACAGTCAGATATCCATACGGGATTCCAGACCATATTGAAATACCGTATATTCCTCATGTTTTTCGGATATTTATTTAATAATTAACTTAATGTACTTGCAATGTACAAGAAAAATAATTGAACACCGGCAGCAGATTCAACACCAGTTTCCCCCGTTGCCTGTGAGAGTCCCTCGGAGATGCAGCACATTCTGTGTATTCGGCTGTGAGCGAGTCGCTCTTTGTTTTGAACGAGTGGTCCACGTCTCTCGCAAATTCAGAGCAAACTAAAGGACTACTTGGGCTATGTTGTTGTTCAGGAAAACCACGTTAGCTTGACGATGGACCTTAGGAGGTAATTAAAGACACTCTTGGCCTTAAGAGGCCTTTGGGGAACACCCCCCCGGATTGTTTATGTCTTCACTTGTATTAATAAACACACCTTCTGCACTTACATCCATCTCCCAAACATCTCTTACAGAATACTTCACACTCCCTGATAAAGAGAAGCACATTCACCTGTTCATACGCCATGTTCAGGAACAAACTAATGTTAATGGCGCTGAAACAGACACCGTCACACGGTGCAGTTGGAGTCTTGTTCTCGGACTCGACTCGAAATTTTCTTTAATGACTTGGACTTGGGGCGGCACGGTGGTGTAGTGGATGGCACTGTTGCCTCACAGCAAGAAGGTCTGGGTTCGAGCCCCGTGGCCGGCGAGGGCCTTTCTGTGCGGAGTTTGCATATTCTCCCCGTGTCCGTGTGGGTTTCCTCCGGGTGCTCCGGTTTCCCCCACAGTCCAAAGACATGCAGGTTAGGTTAACTGGTGACTCTAAATTGACCGTAGGTGTGAATGTGAGTGTGAATGGTTGTCTGTGTCTATGTGTCGGCCCTGTGATGACCTGGCGACTTGTCCAGGGTGTACCCCGCCTTTCGCCCGTAGTCAGCTGGGATAGGCTCCAGCTCGCCCGCGACCCTGTAGAACAGGATAAAGCGGCTAGAGATAATGAGATGAGATGAGATGAGACTTGGACTTGAACACTGGGGACTCGAGACTGGACTTGGACTTGAGGTTTAGTGACTCAACTACAACACTATTTTCAATGATTCACTGTGTCACTAATTCACTGATTCACTGTGTCACTGATTCACTGTTTCACTGTGTCACTGTTTCACTGATTCACTGTCACTGTTTCACTTCGTCACTGTTTCACTGAATCACTGTGTCACTAATTCACTGATTCACTGAGTCACTGATTCACTGTGTCACTGATTCACTGTGTCACTAATTCACTGATTCACTGTGTCACTGATTCACTGTGTCACTGATTCACTGTCACTAATTCATTGATTCACTGTGTCACTGTTTCACTGATTCACTGTTTCACTGATTCACTGTGTCACTGATTCACTGATTCACTGTGTCACTGATTCACTGTGTGAACACTTGGGCAGTGTTCAGTGCGGACAGTAGTGCTCAGGAACAAGCTCTCCAAATAAAACACAAACATCACACAGAACAAAGGAAGGACAAGAAAGAAAAAGAAAGAAAGAAAGAAAGAAAGAAAGAAAGAAAGAAAGAAAGAAAGAAAGAAAGAAAGAAAGAAAGAAAGAAAGAAAGAAAGAAAGAAAGAAAGAAACGACTGCTAAAAGAAAGAAAGAAAAGAAGGAAGACTACTATAAAAGAAAGAAAGAAAGACTACTACTAAAAGAAAGAAGGAAAAGAAGGAAGACTACTACTAAAGGAAAGAAAGACTACTACTAAAAGAAAGAAAGAAAGAAAGAAAGAAAGAAAGAAAGAAAGAAAGAAAGAAAGAAAGAAAGAAAGAAAGACTACTAAAGGAAAGGAAAATAAGGAAGACTACTACTAAAAGAAAGAAAGGACAAGAAGGAAGACTACTACTAAAGAAAGAAAGAAAGAAAGAAAGAAAGAAAGAAAGAAAGAAAGAAAGAAAGAAAGAAAGAAACTACTACTAAAAGAAAGAAGGAAAAGAAGGAAAACTACTACTTAAAGAAAGAAAGGACAAGAAGGAAGACTACTACTAAAGAAAGAAAGAAAGAAAGAAAGAAAGAAAGAAAGAAAGAAAGAAAGAAAGAAAGAAACTACTACTAAAAGAAAGAAGGAAAAGAAGGAAAACTACTACTTAAAGAAAGAAAGGACAAGAAGGAAGACTACTACTAAAGAAAGAAAGAAAGAAAGAAAGAAAGAAAGAAAGAAAGAAAGAAAGAAAGAAAGAAAGAAAGACTACTAAAGGAAAGGAAAATAAGGAAGACTACTACTAAAAGAAAGAAAGAAAGACTACTACTAAAAGAAAGAAGGAAAAGAAGGAAGACTACTACTAAAGGAAAGAAAGAAAGAAAGAAAGAAAGAAAGACTACTACTAAAGGAAAGAAAGAAAGACTACTACTAAAAGAAAGGACAAAAAGGAAGATGACAACTAAAGGAAAGAAAGAAAGAAAGAAAGAAAGAAAGAAAGAAAGAAAGAAAGAAAGAAAGAAAGAAAGAAAGAATACTACTAAAAGAAAGAAAGACGACGACTAAAAGAAAGAAGGAAAAGAAGGAAGACTACTACTAAAGGAAAAAAGAAAGAAAGAAAGAAAGACTACTACTACTAAAGGAAAGAAAGACTACTATGAAAAGAAAGGACAAGGAAGACTACTACTAAAAGAAAGAAAGAAAGAAAGAAAGAAAGAAAGAAAGAAAGAAAGAAAGAAAGAAAGAAAGGACTACTACTAAAAGAAAGAAGGAAAAGAAGGAAGACTACTAATAGAAAGAAAGGAAGAAAGGCTACTAAAAGAAAGGACAAGAAGGAAGACTACTACTGAAAGAAAGAAAGAAAGAAAGAAAGAAAGAAAGAAAGAAAGAAAGAAAGAAAGAAAGAATACTACTAAAAGAAAGAAAGACGACGACTAAAAGAAAGAAGGAAAAGAAGGAAGACTACTACTAAAGGAAAAAAGAAAGAAAGAAAGAAAGAAAGAAAGAAAGAAAGAAAGAAAGAAAGAAAGAAAGAAAGAAAGACTACTACTACTAAAGGAAAGAAAGACTACTATGAAAAGAAAGGACAAGGAAGACTACTACTAAAAGAAAGAAAGAAAGAAAGAAAGAAAGAAAGAAAGAAAGAAAGAAAGAAAGGACTACTACTAAAAGAAAGAAGGAAAAGAAGGAAGACTACTAATAGAAAGAAAGGAAGAAAGAAAGAAAGAAAGAAAGAAAGAAAGAAAGAAAGAAAGACTACTAAAGGAAAGGAAAATAAGGAAGACTACTACTAAAAGAAAGAAAGGACAAGAAGGAAGACTACTACTAAAGAAAGAAAGAAAGAAAGAAAGAAAGAAAGAAAGAAAGAAAGAAAGAAAGAAAGAAACGACTGCTAAAAGAAAGAAAGAAAAGAAGGAAGACTACTATAAAAGAAAGAAAGAAAGACTACTACTAAAAGAAAGAAGGAAAAGAAGGAAGACTACTACTAAAGGAAAGAAAGACTACTACTAAAAGAAAGAAAGAAAGAAAGAAAGAAAGAAAGAAAGAAAGAAAGAAAGAAAGACTACTAAAGGAAAGGAAAATAAGGAAGACTACTACTAAAAGAAAGAAAGGACAAGAAGGAAGACTACTACTAAAGAAAGAAAGAAAGAAAGAAAGAAAGAAAGAAAGAAAGAAAGAAAGAAAGAAACTACTACTAAAAGAAAGAAGGAAAAGAAGGAAAACTACTACTTAAAGAAAGAAAGGACAAGAAGGAAGACTACTACTAAAGAAAGAAAGAAAGAAAGAAAGAAAGAAAGAAAGAAAGAAAGAAAGAAAGAAAGAAACTACTACTAAAAGAAAGAAGGAAAAGAAGGAAAACTACTACTTAAAGAAAGAAAGGACAAGAAGGAAGACTACTACTAAAGAAAGAAAGAAAGAAAGAAAGAAAGAAAGAAAGAAAGAAAGAAAGAAAGACTACTAAAGGAAAGGAAAATAAGGAAGACTACTACTAAAAGAAAGAAAGAAAGACTACTACTAAAAGAAAGAAGGAAAAGAAGGAAGACTACTACTAAAGGAAAGAAAGAAAGAAAGAAAGAAAGAAAGAAAGAAAGAAAGAAAGAAAGAAAGAAAGACTACTACTAAAGGAAAGAAAGAAAGACTACTACTAAAAGAAAGGACAAAAAGGAAGATGACAACTAAAGGAAAGAAAGAAAGAAAGAAAGAAAGAAAGAAAGAAAGAAAGAAAGAAAGAAAGAAAGAATACTACTAAAAGAAAGAAAGACGACGACTAAAAGAAAGAAGGAAAAGAAGGAAGACTACTACTAAAGGAAAAAAGAAAGAAAGAAAGACTACTACTACTAAAGGAAAGAAAGACTACTATGAAAAGAAAGGACAAGGAAGACTACTACTAAAAGAAAGAAAGAAAGAAAGAAAGAAAGAAAGAAAGAAAGAAAGAAAGAAAGAAAGAAAGAAAGAAAGAAAGGACTACTACTAAAAGAAAGAAGGAAAAGAAGGAAGACTACTAATAGAAAGAAAGGAAGAAAGGCTACTAAAAGAAAGGACAAGAAGGAAGACTACTACTGAAAGAAAGAAAGAAAGAAAGAAAGAAAGAAAGAAAGAAAGAAAGAAAGAAAGAAAGAATACTACTAAAAGAAAGAAAGACGACGACTAAAAGAAAGAAGGAAAAGAAGGAAGACTACTACTAAAGGAAAAAAGAAAGAAAGAAAGAAAGAAAGAAAGAAAGAAAGAAAGAAAGAAAGACTACTACTACTAAAGGAAAGAAAGACTACTATGAAAAGAAAGGACAAGGAAGACTACTACTAAAAGAAAGAAAGAAAGAAAGAAAGAAAGAAAGAAAGAAAGAAAGAAAGAACTACTACTAAAAGAAAGAAGGAAAAGAAGGAAGACTACTAATAGAAAGAAAGGAAGAAAGAAAGAAAGAAAGAAAGAAAGAAAGAAAGAAAGAAAGAAAGAAAGAAAGAAAGAAAGACTACTAAAGGAAAGGAAAATAAGGAAGACTACTACTAAAAGAAAGAAAGGACAAGAAGGAAGACTACTACTAAAGAAAGAAAGAAAGAAAGAAAGAAAGAAAGAAAGAAAGAAAGAAAGAAAGAAAGAAAGAAAGAAACTACTACTAAAAGAAAGAAGGAAAAGAAGGAAAACTACTACTTAAAGAAAGAAAGAAAGAAAGAAAGAAAGAAAGAAAGAAAGAAAGAAAGAAAGAAAGAAAGACTATTAAAGGAAAGGAAAATAAGGAAGACTACTACTAAAAGAAAGAAAGAAAGAAAGAAAGAAAGAAAGAAAGAAAGAAAGAAAGACTACTACTAAAAGAAAGAAGGAAAAGAAGGAAGACTACTACTAAAGGAAAGAAAGAAAGAAAGAAAGAAAGACTACTACTAAAGGAAAGAAAGAAAGACTACTACTAAAAGAAAGGACAAAAAGGAAGATGACAACTAAAGGAAAGAAAGAAAGAAAGAAAGAAAGAAAGAAAGAAAGAAAGAAAGAAAGAAAGAAAGAAAGAAAGACTACTACTAAAAGAAAGGACAAAAAGGAAGATGACAACTAAAGGAAAGAAAGAAAGAAAGAAAGAAAGAAAGAAAGAAAGAAAGAAAGAAAGAATACTACTAAAAGAAAGAAAGACGACGACTAAAAGAAAGAAGGAAAAGAAGGAAGACTACTACTAAAGGAAAAAAGAAAGAAAGAAAGACTACTACTACTAAAGGAAAGAAAGACTACTATGAAAAGAAAGGACAAGGAAGACTACTACTAAAAGAAAGAAAGAAAGAAAGAAAGAAAGAAAGAAAGAAAGAAAGAAAGGACTACTACTAAAAGAAAGAAGGAAAAGAAGGAAGACTACTAATAGAAAGAAAGGAAGAAAGGCTACTAAAAGAAAGGACAAGAAGGAAGACTACTACTGAAAGAAAGAAAGAAAGAAAGAAAGAAAGAAAGAAAGAAAGAAAGAAAGAAAGAAAGAATACTACTAAAAGAAAGAAAGACGACGACTAAAAGAAAGAAGGAAAAGAAGGAAGACTACTACTAAAGGAAAAAAGAAAGAAAGAAAGAAAGAAAGAAAGAAAGAAAGAAAGAAAGAAAGACTACTACTACTAAAGGAAAGAAAGACTACTATGAAAAGAAAGGACAAGGAAGACTACTACTAAAAGAAAGAAAGAAAGAAAGAAAGAAAGAAAGAAAGAAAGAAAGAAAGAAAGAAAGAAAGAAAGGACTACTACTAAAAGAAAGAAGGAAAAGAAGGAAGACTACTAATAGAAAGAAAGAAAGAAAGAAAGAAAGAAAGAAAGAAAGACTACTAAAGGAAAGGAAAATAAGGAAGACTACTACTAAAAGAAAGAAAGGACAAGAAGGAAGACTACTACTAAAGAAAGAAAGAAAGAAAGAAAGAAAGAAAGAAAGAAAGAAAGAAACTACTACTAAAAGAAAGAAGGAAAAGAAGGAAAACTACTACTTAAAGAAAGAAAGAAAGAAAGAAAGAAAGAAAGAAAGAAAGAAAGAAAGAATACTACTAAAAGAAAGAAAGACGACGACTAAAAGAAAGAAGGAAAAGAAGGAAGACTACTACTAAAGGAAAAAAGAAAGAAAGAAAGACTACTACTACTAAAGGAAAGAAAGACTACTATGAAAAGAAAGGACAAGGAAGACTACTACTAAAAGAAAGAAAGAAAGAAAGAAAGAAAGAAAGAAAGAAAGAAAGAAAGAAAGAAAGAAAGACGAGTTCCACCAGCGTGTTCCTCCTGCTGCTCCTGATCCAGGATAAACCAGAACAATCATAAAAACAAGCAAATGTTTCGTAATGGAGACAGAGGGTTTTTTTCTCTTTTGCATTTTTTAAAACGTGCTTCTTCCTGATGCTTAAGGCGATGCTGAGGATTGAAGAGAAGCTCTTCTGAGACAAAGCAGTAAAGCATTTCTCATAATGAAGAGCGGCTTCTCATCATCCACGCTATCTTAAGCAGCAGTAATTAGCCAACGAGAGACGTCTCAGACCTCTGCGTTAATTCCCCTGATTTTCACGTTGATTATTTTACTCCTCTGTGTGTTGAGTGTCACTGCTAAACTCTCCGGCATGACGAGGCTGCGACGTGAAGCTGCCGAGGAAATGTCAAGACAAACTGTCACTTTTTTTAATGCTAATTTTAATGAAAGGCCACGATCACAATGTGCTAAAGTGTCAAGATGTCAAGTCGGCAATTTAAGTGGCCAATTTGTTGGCTGTTTTTTTTTTTGTAACAAGTTTAATTTTGATTTTATTTGATTTGGTTTCGCATCGCAAAGTTGCGAGTTTGTACATTTACATACACGTGCTGAATTATTATTCAGGAGTTTAAATGTCGTGTGTTTTGATGAAACTTGGTTTTCCTGAGCAAAAATAGAAGATATGTTGAAAAAAATGGGCTAAACATTGCTGTGCTGCTCTTCCTGGCTGGGATTGTTTGGTGTTTTCGTCCCTGAGGATTTGAGTCCGAGTTTAACAGTCTGTTCAGCACATTTCAGCTCAGACTGCTTCTGGAACGAGGCTCAGTATAGTATTGAGTGTAGCACAAGTTCAGCCAAAGAGTCACTCCAGAACTGTTCGACCCACCTGCAAACCCATAATCATAACAATTATTTAGTTTTTTTTTATTTATATCTTTATTTTTATCCATCAATGACATTTTGGAGAGAAAATCAAATCAAATCAACTCAGATGTACCACTGGTAAGATGCTCACTGGAAATTGTTTTCAGATCAAAGATCATTTCTGTGTCAAACAGATGCTGTTATTAGTTTCCCCTAGAGTTCCTGGGTTGCCAGATTTGTGTCACAAATCAACCAAATATCAAAACTCAAATTCTGCTACACCTAAACCCTGTACAACCATTACAAAAACCATCTCATCTCATCTCATTATCTCTAGCCGCTTTATCCTTCTACAGGGTCGCAGGCAAGCTGGAGCCTATCCCAGCTGACTACGGGCGAAAGGCGGGGTACACCCTGGACAAGTCGCCAGGTCATCACAGGGCTGACACATAGACACAGACAACCATTCACACTCACATTCACACCTACGGTCAATTTAGAGTCACCAGTTAACCTAACCTGCATGTCTTTGGACTGTGGGGGAAACCGGAGCACCCGGAGGAAACCCACGCGGACACGGGGAGAACATGCAAACTCCACACAGAAAGGCCCTCGCCGGCCCCGGGGCTCGAACCCAGGACCTTCTTGCTGTGAGGCGACAGCGCTAACCACTACACCACCGTGCCGCCCTACAAAAACCATATTAATATTAATATTTAAAATTAGCAGACAGTACATTATTAACTGAGGAATATTAAAATCTCTGTACTCGTAAACATTTTTAAGCGACACCCCGTCGACACATATTCAGTTATTTTTTTTTCGCTTCCGTTTTCCTCGTGTGTTTATACACAGATACTGAAAACAATCCCCAATCGATCGATTTTTTTTTTTTGAGTGGTACAAATCATATTTTCTAAATTATTCGTATGTTTGTGGGCGGGGCCTGAGAACCTAAAGCAGCCTTCATTAAATTTCTGCAAACAGAGAATAAGAATAACAGAATCAAGACGCATGTGTATAAAAGAAGAGCTCACATACATAGCTGCTAATGCTTATTTTAATTTATAGAGTATACCCAATTACTTGAAGGTGCTGACTGCAAAGTCATCTGAAATTTTGCATTTTTTTATTGTGCATGGCATTTTCCTATCTCTTGCAAGAACAGTATCATTCGGACGAGATGAGATGTGATCATTTTGATGTCCTGAGGGTCGCTTTTCTCCATTTTGGGACTGCTTTCCTACCTCTTGAGGTAAACAGTATGGCCCTACGGAAACAGGAAACAGCCGAATGCAAGGAGCTTGAACTAATTAGCATAACTACGGAACTGCGTCACACCAAGATGGCGACGCGTGGAAAACATCTTGACTCTGCATCGACCTTGGAGAGTTCTGAGTCGCAGGTGTGTTATTTGTGGTTGACATTTGCGAATAGATCCGTGAAAGAAAAGATGAATAAATAGACCTTTTCTCTGTTACTGCTTTTGTATTCTCATTTCTTTCTCTGTTGGATCAAGACATTAGGTGTATAACTCCATTCTCTCTACTGTGGAGTCGAGCCCATGCATTCTAACGCTAAGATAGCTAAGCGTTAGCTAGAATGATGGAGTTATCTGTCCAGAAAAATGACACTTCATCTAACCTGGGTGTCTACATCTCACAGGACCTCTCTTGGTCCTGTCATACCAACTGTCTGGTTAAGAAAGGCCGCCAGCGCCTCTACTTCTTAAGGAGACTGAAGGACTTCAAACTCCCACTCAAGGCACTAAGAAACTTTTACTCCTACACTATTGAGAGTGTCCTGAGTGGGAGCATCACTAACTGGATGGGAAGCACCACCAGGAGTGATCAGCTGGCTCTCAGGAGGGTGGTTCGCTCTGCTGAGAGAACCATCAGGACCACCCTCCCTAACCTACAGGACATTTATTCCAACCGCTGCAGGGACAGAACCAGGAAGATCGCCAGCGACCCCAGCCACCTAAATAATAGACTGTTCTCCCTGCTGCCTCCAGGGAGACGTTACCGACAGCTGAAGGCCAACAATGAGAGAATGAGGAGGAGCTTCTTCCCGCAGGCCATCAGACTGTTGAACTGTTCATAATGACAACAAGGTACACTACTATGCACTACTGCACTTTGGACTTTAAGGACTCGTAACCGCACAAGCATCGCATCTCTGCCATGCTTCTACTCATTAATATAGCTTGAGGGTTTTTTTTCTTTTTTTTGCCCCCCTTCCCCTTTATTTCTATTGCTTTTAATTTATCTTATCTATATACTTTTATACTCGCAACGACCTAAGGTACATAAGAATTTCACTGTAATTACTTGTAATTATATGTGACAAATAAAACTTGAACTTAAATCTTGCTCTATCTTGCAGTTGCACTCATTAGGCAGGCTTTACTTTTCTTTTCCACTGGTGGGAGAATCGAGTCCGCCATGTTTGCCCACGTCGACTTGTTTTGGTTAAAAGTAGGTCAAACACGCCCCATGGTGGTCACATGCTATTCTTGCTCACTTGCTTTGGCGATCTCCAGAATCGTAAAATGTGGGACACTTTTTATCTCGGCAAAACATTTCCACGTAGGACACACGGTGTGTACAGCAGCGCAATATCTCGAAACTCCAACAGCAATAGAAAGAGAACATCTCACCTCATCTCATCTCATTATCTCTAGCCGCTTTATCGTGTTCTACAGGGTTGCAGGCAAGCTGGAGCCTATCCCAGCTGACTACGGGCAAAAGGCGGGGTACACCCTGGACAAGTCGCCAGGTCATCACAGGGCTGACACATAGACACAGACAACCATTCACACTCACATTCACACCTACGCTCAATTTAGAGTCACCAGTTAACCTAACCTGCATGTCTTTGGACTGTGGGGGAAACCGGAGCACCCGGAGGAAACCCACGCGGACACAGGGAGAACATGCAAACTCCACACAGAAAGGCCCTCGCCGGCCACAGGGCTCGAACCCGGACCTTCTTGCTGTGAGGCAACAGCGCTAACCACTACACCACCGTGCCGCCCAGAAAGAGAACATTTTGCCCAGAATTCAACTTTGCAGTCAGAACCTTTAAATACATCATATCGAAATGTTCAAATGTATCCGAGTTGTGCAGAAAAAAACTTCCAACAGCATTCAGTACAACTGTAAAGATCAATCAGGACACAGCTCATTTACATATTTCAGTAGCAAAACCAGCATGTTTTTAATTTACAGCATAGAGAGAGGCTGAAAATAAATCATGGCTGTTTTACGACATCAAATCACACAAAAATTGGAAATGGACCAAAATAATCGAAGTGTAAAATATAGGGTCTTTAATATCTCCTGCCCCAGGTAGCAGACAGTTAAATCTCAGAAAGAACGATGAATTAGCGGCTTTTATATATCAATAATTTATACAGATTTAACTGACATTTCTGTTGGAAATAGATGACAATCCCAGACATAGCGACCCGAACGCTCTCGCTTCATACTCACATCGATAAAACAACAAACTCAGATTATTAAACAGTAAAATTCATAGACACAAATCTCAAATATTATCTCAGGCACATCAGAGTCGAGCTATGACAAAAATATCATGCCATGATTCTTAAAAGTTTTTCTACAAGAGTCGATATGTACAGAATTAGGAAATATATTCTAGGTTTGATATTAACACTGAAAAGAAGAAAGTATGTAAAAAAAATAATATTTTACAGTTTTAATGATTAAGTACAAAATTTGTGATACCAGTCAATTTGTAATGAAATGTATTTTAAAGAAAAATGTAAAAATATTTATGATATCCGTAACATATCATACAAGAATGTTCTGAGAGCACAATATCCCCTGCTGGCAACTCTGCCATAACTCTGGTAAAATGTAACTGAATTGAACGAAATTACAATCTGCGTATTACCAACATATAACAAAGAATCCTGTCGAGTTTTCTGAAATTCCTCCAAAAATTGTGAGAGCAGTTGATTTCAGAACGTGAGTACCCTTCCCCGGACGGATGGACAGACGGACGGATGTAATCCCCCTTCGGGCCTTTCAGCCAGCGGGGAATAAAAATTGTGTGGGAAGTTGATTTCAGAAAGCAAGAGCATCTTGATGAAATTGCCAAAGTACAAGTTATTTAATCAAGGGTTAAAACTCTGGGAAAATTTTTACAAACGAAATTAAATCGTAATATGCGTATTACTGTCATATAACAAGGCCTTTTGCCAAGCTTCGAGAAATTCGTCCATAAATTGTGAGAGGAGTTGATGTCAGAAGGCAAGCACACCTTCATGAAATTGTGAAAGTACAAGGTTGTTAATCAAGGGCCACAACTCTGGGAAAATGCGACCGAATTGAACAAAAATAACAATATGCATATTACCGACATATAACAATACCTTTTGCCAAGTTTGGTGAAATTCCTCCAAAAATTGTGAGAGGAGTTGATTTCAGAAGGTGAGCCCCCTTCCTGGGACAGACAAGCAGACGGACATCGCCACGACATAATCCCCCTTCGGACCTTTCGGCTAGCGGGGGATAAAAAGTGTACTGTGACCTAATTTATCACAATATACTCATTATATCGTCATATCGCCCAGCCCTTCACTGCAAACGTCAACAGTACTTTTCAAAGCTTCAGTACAGACAATCCATCTTGAGTGAAAACTAATTGCAGGCTTTCTTTCTTTCTTTCTTTCTTTCTTTCTTTCTTTCTCTTGTAATCAATATGACAAACAAGAAAGAAAGAAAGAAAGAAAGAAAGAAAGAAAGAAAGAAAGAAAGAAAGAAACCACAAAGTGTGAAATCATCTTACAAAAACTTACTTACAGAATGTCACAAAGCACTGAAACTGGAGGCTCCTTCTATAAATGTTAAATAAATTAATAAATAAATCTCCTCACACATCAACGATTGCACGCAGATTTTATTCCTGTTACGTCCAGCGTCTGTAGTGCAAGTCCCTGTGAATGAGCTGTTCCTATAGCAGCCATTACAGATTAATGTAAATCTGTGGCGACTCTCAGAGCCACTTTTATTTTCTAGTGAATTAATCAAAGCCTTCTAATCAGAATCAAGAATTCAACAGCACTGCGGTATAAAGTGAAATAAGATAATGAACACAAAATACAACTTCAGGAAGCAGCCATGGTTTAAGAGAGACCACGCCCACTGAAGTGTTAAGCGTTAGTTCAGCAGAACTTTATCTATTATTTGCTTGGCATGTAACGATTCCCCAATTCACAATACTGGATTCACAATTCGATTTTCCCATGATATTTGGTGAAATTCCTCCAAAAATTGTGAGAGGAGTTGATTTCAGAAGGTGAGCACCCTTCCTGGGACAGACAGGCAGATGGACATCGCCACGACATAATCCCCCTTCGGATAACAAAGTGCAATTGAAAAAAAAATTAAATGAAGAAAATTGTATTACCCCCCCAAAAAAGCAACATTTATTTTCCTATTCTTTATCAACTTAAATATTCCTTTTGTTCAATTAAAAAAACAACAACTATTGTTTCATTTTCCGAATAATCAACAATAAGTATTTCCCCATGTTTGTTCTGCCTCCATTTCCTTCTCTTTTCTTAATCTCTCAGCAGTCTGTAAAAAGAGAGCTCTGATTTCTCGTAAAATTTATTTGTAGTCAATCAAACAACAGCTCTTTCACATTTTAGATCTGCTTTTTGTGTTTTTGCAGCATTAAAGCTGTGTTACTTCCGCCTACGGTGAAGTCACGTGTATTCCTGCTATTGTACATTATTGCGCAATCTGCTGTGTAAACAACACAATTACAGCAAGGAAAAACTAAGAGATTACGCAGCCTGATAATGATCATGATTCATTTTTGATTTCATTGATTCAAATCGTCATCAATTTATATCATGATTTATCTTCACATGATATATCGTTATTACATGTTTATTATTTTATTATTTTGGACCTTGCTGCTGTGTGCAAGTCTGGTGTCGCTTATAGTCCAGGAAAAATGTTACCTATGAAAAGAAGAACTCAACCTTGGAAGCCAAAGTTGCCATTGACAACCGAGATTTGCTTTGATTCCTGGGAACGTGTCCAGGCTTCTATTGATTTCTGCTTTAAGGTCTGGAGATAAATTCCAGTACAGATTAAAGCGAGGAAACTTCTACTCTTATAGAAGCACAGACTGCTTAATCAGACTAATCTCTTATCTTAGAGCTGGCTGCAAGTTCATTACTCTGAGGGGAAAATGTAGGCTGTGGCTTTTTACAGGAAGTGGACGCCATGTGGCCGTGCCCAAAGGGAAGGACAGAGATATTAACAATTTGCTGAGGTTAGTAATAAATCATTACCTTGTTTTTCCTACCCAGGGCGGCTCACAGCTTTTGTAGGTATTTTACCCTCAGAATCTTTGCTCTCAGTGAAATTGCAGAAACTACAGCACAGATTTTTACTTTCTTAGTTATAAAAAATAAGTTTAATCCAGTTCTATCGCTGAAACATCATTCCGTATTACATCAAAGTATTTATAAGTGTGAGCTGTTAATATGCATCGACAAGATGTGAAATAATATCATGCCACCCCAAAATTAAATAAATGAATAAATAAATAAGCTAATGACACATGCATAGAATGTTTACGACAGGGAAAAAGGAGATTTTAGAATGAGTATATTTTGAATATAAGCACATTTATTCAATCCTTCTTCCAATGAGATTTTTACAAATATCTGCCAGTAGAACAACATTATTTCCAGCTTGAAATTAGTTATATATATTAAAAAAAAAAAAGTCTGGAAGCGTGTTTAAAAATAATGTTAAGTTTATTGGAATCTTATAATAGTATAGATATATACAACAGATTTGACCATATTGAAGATATTTTATTTGCTAACAGGTCATTTTGATGCACAGTACATTTTAAAACGTTATCTTTGAAAATAATAAAAAAAAGTTGCAGTAGGATTGTATCTGAATGTGCATCAATGAGAATGGGGATGAGAGTGTAGTGAAGATGCAAGGAGCAGATGTAAAGAAAGTTGGTGAATTCAAGTACCTGGGGTCAACTGCGCAGGAAAATGGGGGCTGCGATAGTGAGGTGAGAAAGAGAGAGAGTGCAGGCAGGGTGGAGCAAATGGAGAAGGATTTCGGGAGTCATTTGTGATAGGAAAGTCCCAGCAAAAGTGAAAGGTAAGATGTATAAGACAGCAGTGAGACCAGCTGTGATGTATGGATTGGAGACCGTACCCTTAACGAAGAGACAGGAGGCAAAGTTGGAGGCGGCGGAGTTGAGGATGTTAAGGTTTGCGATGGGAGGTTGGACAGGATAATGAACGAGCACATCAGAGGGACAGCACATGTGGAGAGCTTGGGAATTAAGCTAAGAGAGATGAGACTGAGATGGTATGGGCACATCCTGAGAAGAGATGCAGAGCATGTGGGAAGGAGAATGTTGAGGATGGAGCTGCCAGGCACACGAAAACGAGGAAGGCCAGAGAGGAGATACATGGATGTGGTGAGAGAGGACATGAAAGTGGCAGGTGTGGTTGAGAAGGATGCGGAAGACAGGGAGCAACGGAGACGAAAGACCCGCTGTGGCGACCTCTAATCAGAAGCAGCCAAAAAAGAAAAAGAAGAGGATTGTATCTGAATCATCTCAATTTTTATTAATATATTATCTGAAAATATTTATAACATGGCCATTAAAAATACACATTTTTATTCCATGAGCTCAGCCTGAATATAGATTTGATCAAAAGTCCTTAAAATTTTGATGAACTCCTAATACATTCAAGTAGTTAAAGTCAAGAGAACCTTGTTGCTAGGCAACCAGGAAACACGGACAATCCGAGAGTTGAGTTAAACATGCGTTGTGAAAATTTCATTCCTAAAAGTGTGCACTTTGTTATTCAGAACTCAGGCGTAACTCCAGACTTAAGCACTTTTCAGAATTTCCTCAAGAATTCCACAAGTAGGGTGGAATCAGAGTCAAACAGAGGTGTGTTCGAACTCCATTATGAGCATTTCTGACCTTGAACTTTGGAAGCCCGTTTTTCTCTTGAGTGATATCAGCTCCAGCGAGGAGCAGTATTAAGTTCAGTTCTATGGTCTGACAGTTTGATTCATGTTTAGGTTGTAAATTCACTCAGAATGTATGTGGAATGACATTTAAAAGGCCCATGTGTAAAAAACTGTTTTTTACACCTCAGGCCTAAAAGCAGGGACTTCTATTTAATGGTGGTGTTCGACAGTGCCGAAAAACCCTGTCTCGATCATTTCCACTCAAGAACATTTTTGTAGCCTCAGAGGCATAAACTGCACGCAGGTAATTTTAATAATCTGAAAGCAGACTTTGGAAAGGCAACTTAAATCACGTGCGTAACATGATTCTGAATGACAACTTTTCCCCAGGTCAGTACTGGCGTAACTTTTTGACTCAAATCGCTGACTCAGTACAAATCACCATAACCTTGCTAACATAACTGATGCTAATGATTTACAGGGTCTGGCAAAAGTATTCATCCCCCTTGGTGTTTGTCCTGTTTTGTCGCATTACAAGCTGGAATTAAAATGGATTTTTGGAGGGTTTGCACCATTTGATTTACACAACATGCCTACCACTTGAAAAGGTGAAAATTGTTGTTTTATTGTGACACAAACAATAATTAAGATCAAAAAACAGAAATCTGGAGTGTGCATAGGTATCCCCCCCCCCAAAAAAAAGTCAATACTTTGTAGAGCCACCTTTTACTGCAATTACAGCTGCAAGTCTCTTGTGGTATGTCTCTATTAGCTTAGCCACTGGGATTTTTGTCCATTCCTCAAGGCAAAACTGCTCCAATTCCTTCAAGTTAGATGGGTTGTGTTGGTGTACAGCAATCTTCAAGTTATGCCACAGATTCTCAATTGGATTGAGGTCTGGGCTTTGATTAGGCCATTCCAAGATATTTAAATGTTTCCCTTTAAACCACTCCAGTGTGTCAGGTATGCAAGGAAGGCGGACGCAAGTGTAAGCGTGTACAACACACACAGGCAAACAGTCCAAATCGGCAGGCAAAATCCAAACACGTGAAACAGGCAAAAAAGTCGGGCGAGGCGCAAACAGGATATCAGAGGCAAAGGGAGAACGAGAATAAGAACAAGAAATAGGCACAAGAATCAGGAAAGAGGAAATCAGAAACATGAGAAGAAATGCTCGGTAATGCGTACTGATGTACAGGTATCATAATACTTTGCGATCATGCATCAGCACAGTTCTTAAATAGGTGCGCACATAGCTCCTTAATTAAGTTCATATGCGCATCATTAATAGCGCGTCTGCTGGAGTCCGCTAGACACGCGTGCAGCCTGAGGGGCACCTTCAGGTGCATGCGGCACAGCGCACAGGACTGACACAGTGTAGCTTTAGCAGTATGTTTAGGGTTATTGTCCTGCTGGAACGTGAACCTTCATCCCAGTCTCAAACCTCTGGCCGACTCAAACAGGTTTTCCTCCAGAATTGCCCTGTATTTAGTGCCATCCATCTTTCCTTCAGTCCTGACCAGCTTTCCTGTCCCTGCAGATGAAAAACAGCCCCACAGCATGATGCTGCCACCACCATGCTTCATTGTAGGAATGGTGTTCTCAGGGTGTTGGGTTTGCGCCACACATGGTGTTCCCCATGATGACCAAAAAGATCTATTTTAGTCTCATTTGACCAGAGAATCTTCTTCCATGTGTTTGGGGAGTCTGCCACATGCTGTTGGGCAAACTACAAACGTCTTTTCTTTTTTTTTTTTCTTAAGCAATGGCTTTTCTTCTGGCCACTCTCCCATAAAGCCCCACCCACTCTGTGGAGTGTACGGCTTAAAGTGGTCCTATGGACAGGTACTCCCATCTCCGCTGTGGATTTCTGCAGCTCCTTCAGTGTTCTCTTTGGTGTCTTTGTTGCATCTCTGATTAATGCCCTCCTTGCCCGGTCTGTGAGTTTTGGTGGGCGGGGCCTTCTCTTGTCAGGTTTGTAGTGGTGCCATACTCTTTCCATTTTGCTATAATGGATTTAATGGTGCTCCGTGGGATATTCAAAGTTTGGGATATTTTTATAACCCAACCCTGATCTATACTTCTCCACAACTTTGTCTCTGACCTGTTTGGAGGCTCCTTGGTTCTCATGTTGCTTGCTTAGTAGTGTTGCAGAGTCAGGGTCCTTCCAGAACAGGGTGATTTATACAGACATCATGTGACAGATCATGTGACACTTTGATTGCACACAGGTGGATCTTAATCAACTAATTATGTGACTTATGAAGTGAATTGATTGGAGCAGCTCTTATTGAGGGGTTTCATATGAAAGGGGGTGAATACTTATGCACAGTCCAGATTTCTGTTTTTTCATCTTAATTATTGTTTGTGTCACAATAAAACAACAACAGTTTTCACCTTTAAAGTGGAAGGCATGTTGTGTAAATCAAATGGAGCTAACCGTCCAAAAATCCATTTTAATTCCAGCTTGTAATGCGACAAAACAGGACAAACACCAAGGGGGATAAATACTTTTGCCAGACACTGTAGCTCGCTAGCATGTAGCCTTGTAAACTACAAGCACTGTGCCAAACATTAACTCAACATCTAAGAGTTCATACGGCATCTTCTATTCAAGAAAACAAATGTAAGCACTCGATTAGGTTAGCAAAATAAGCCTCCGGGTTGTTTTTTTGTTTGTTTGTTTGTTTGTTTGTTTGTTTTTTAAATCCTGATAAGTTAACACTGATAAAAATCTTCCAAAATGAAAAACGTTGGATGCTTTACATCAAGGTATTCATTACGCTCTTACAGTGACATGAATGTCATCTTGGATATGAATGTCATGGCAATATTTGGGCTTTCAGTAATTTCTTTGAACTGTTCTTTTTCTGTGGCAGAATGATTGTACAGCATACATCTTTAATTAAAAAAAACACTAGAATTTGGTGCACAAATTTTAATTTTCTTTGGGTTTTCTGAAATCAACACAGGGCCAAAATTATACATACAGGGTCAAAAATATACATACAGCACACCTAATATTTGGGTAAAATGTCTCTTTGCAAGATTCACCTTGACCAAACATTTTTGTTTACCATGAACAAGCTTCTGGCAGAATTCTGGTTGGATATTTCACATCTCTTCATGGTAGAATTGGTAGAGTTCAACTCATTTTTTTTTTCTTGGCATGGACTTGACTTATAAGAACGGTCCATATATTTCCAATAGGGTTGAAGTCAGGACTTGTTTTAAGCTTAATGCTAGCCTGCTTTATCCTCCACAACCAGCTCTGATGCGTGTTTGGGTTCATTGTCTTGTTGTAACTCCCAAGTCGTGTTCAAGTTTCTGATGGTTTATGCTGAAGAATTCTGAGGTAGTCCTCCTTCTTCATTATTCCATCCACTTTGTGCAATGAACCAGTTCCACTGGCAGCAAAACAGCCCCAGAGCATGATGATCCTACCACCACCACCACCAGCTGGTACAGTGTTCCTCTGTACATGGTGGTCATTGTGGCCAAACAACTCAATCTTTGTCTCGTCTGACCATACAGCTTTCCTCCAGAAGACTTTTTCTCTGTCTGTGTGGTCAGCTTCAAACTTGAGTTAAGCTTAAAGGTGTCAATTTTGGAGCAGGGGGTTATTTCTTGGATAGCAGCCTCTTAGTCCATGGTGATCTGAACTGTAGACAGTGATCCATCAGCTTCCAGTTCATGGCAGGGCTGTGCCATGGTGGTTCCCAGGTTGTTCCTGACCATCCAAACCAATTTCCTTTCAGCTGAGGGTGACAGTTTGGGTTTTATTGAAGCAAAGTGGCTTGGCAAAGTGACTACACCTCACAATAACTTGGATACAATTATTTGAACTGATCTTGGAATTTGCAGTTGTTTAGAAATGGCTTCAAGAGACATTCCGGAGTTGTGAACATCTGCGATCCTCTATAAACAAGCCCTTTTTATGAAGGCACAGAGAAGCTACCAGCTGTAGTCAATCATGATCACTAACAGGAAATTAAGAGACCTCGGCCTTGGTAAGATAAGAGACATTTTGGAAGTTTCAGCACCTCTGAATTAATAATCTAAGTGAGCGTTTGTCAACTTTTGACCCTGTATGTATAATTTTGACCCTGTGTTGATTTCAGAAAACCCAAAGAAAATTAAAACTTGTGCATCAAATTCTAGTGGTTTTTTTTATGATTAAAGCTGTATGCTGTACAATCATTCTGCCACAGAAAAAGAACAGTTCAAAGAAATGACTGAAAGCCCAAATATTATGACATTCATATCCAAGATGACATTCATGTCACTGTATGTAAATTTCTGATCACAACTGTATCTTTACTGTAGCTTGTTGACGGTACAGTTACGTATCGGGTGTTAATTAGCCTCTTTATACCTGTTAATACGTGCGTAAGTTTCACGGCACATTACATGTAACTATATAAGGAATTTTAAAAAAAGGGTTTTGCTGTTTCCTGCTATTTGCTGTTTCCTGAAAACTGCTATTTAGAGAAATAGAACACTTCAAGACATGCTGTGATCGGAAAATAATCAACTTTCGGATCGAAATAGTAACTCTACAGTAATTCTTCACATCACCTTGTCGTTGATCATTTTCACATAACAGCATGACATGACGTAGTGTTTTATTCCTTTTCATGAAAATAATATCAAGGTTCACCTTTGTGAAAGTGATGTAAATGTTCTCTGATAGCTTTGTAAGACCTCTAACCTCTTTCGTATCCTTGAAATAGCTTTCAGATCCTATCACTTGTAATATTTGGATATATAACTGTGCAGCAGCTTCTTCCTGAACTGTCAAACATTTTTCATAACCTTTCGGCAACTGTAAAACATCACAGCGTGTCACACAGCAGATAATCGGCACATGTCCGTTTCGGAGTTTAACGGCAGCGTGGGCGAGAGGATGACAGCTCCGATATTCGGCCAAGCCTCTGGAGAATATAATCGGTTTGTCCTTGAATGTGACAAACAGGGACAAGGCCACGAATTATCTCCAAGGTCGGCCTGATTTCAGTGCTGAAAAGAAGTGTCTTACCAAAGGAGCCTCTCTGCGGCTTATCACTCCATGAACACACTCATTTAGACAAAGGCCACAAGAACAGGCCCAAATTTCGTTCTCTCCAGTGCAGCAGCAGAGATAAATTCAATAATCATGCTGTGCCGACTGCACAATATCACCACTCTGACAACAATAGTGCTTTCTTTCTTACATTGTCAGAAACAGAGGAGGGGTGGGTCGCTGTTGGCAGGAGGCAGAAATGATTTTTTTGTGTGTGTGTGTCATTTTTATCACACAATGAAATTAAGGAGCAAAGGTTAAATGCGTTTTTCATCCCCTGGTAATATCTTAATTTCACAGTTAAAAGGGTTTCACATGCTCATAAAAGCTTATAAAGGAAGAAAATTAGCACAGAAACATGAACTTGTTATTTTTTTAATAACATAAAAAAGGGAGAGTTCATCAATTTCTACATCTGGGTGCTCACAGAGGGTTTTTAGTTACTTTGTTTTTGAGGAACTCAAAACCCATTGTCTTTACGTTTTGTGTTTACTATAAATACGGAGGTGACTATAGGAAATCATGCACGCTGATTGGTCGAGAAATTCAGACTATTTCTCAATAATCACCTCAAGCAACTCGGTAAAATGGCTTCCAATTGCTTCGTCACCGTAAGTGAGGAAGAATTACAAATGATGAAAGAAAACGCTGTTCCTAAAAGCACTAAAGATGCTCCGAAGTTTGGTCTAAACCTATTCAAAGGTAAGGTGGAGCTGGGATTTATTTTATCGATTTAAAAACAAAGGATTTCATATGACTGGGCGTAGATAAGTGACAATTCCGTGCCGCAAAGTTATTACATTTACATACTGCTTTTGAAGATTGAAATATTTTTTTTAATCCAATTTTTTTTTAATCACCTTTGTATTTATACTAAAACGATTATCCGCCTCAGGCTCAGTGAATATCAGTGAATAATAAACACGACTTTATCTCACTGATATTCACTTCGCCTTCAGCGAATAATTCTGAATTAGTCCTCACAACTTCAGCTAAAAGGCTCGTGATATTTGATGCTGGATATTTCAGGAAATGAAAATTATTATTTCTAATCTCTGAAACACGAGAGCGGTTCATGGTTCTAAAATCCAACTGTTAAAATATTTTCACATGAGCACAAGTGTTGTATTTGTCATTGTGTACGAATATTAACAAGCACATCAGAACATAACTGAGTGAGGCACGTAACGATTCGCCATTCATGATCAGGTTCACGATTCAATTCTCTCATGACATTTTTGAAAAAAATATTCAAATTAACCTTCATCCTACCAAGTGGGGTCCATTTGGACCCCGCACCTATATGTTTGTTTGCCATTTTAAAAATATGTGACATACTGCCTCACCGTTTTATGAATTTGTCGGAATTTATGTCTTAATTAAAACACTAAAGCACCGGAAGATCAGCTTTTTGCATTGTGAAGGTATAATTAATTTGTTACTGGGGTCCAACCGGACCCCAGAGTAAAGTTTATCTGTCTTTCATTTTATAATTGAATAGCACACTGAAAGTTAACTTCTTTTATTTCTTTTATGTTCCATAATGAAACTACCAAGGCATTCCTTCTTGGGGTCCGTGTGGACCCCACTGCTGCAATAAGCACAGGCTGCAAAACAAAAGCCCTAAATTATTTTACAATTACTTTTTTGTTTTAAATTCTGTCAGAAAAGACCTAAATTGTAATCCAGAATGTTTTACAGCTGCATGAGCTGCAAAAATCATGTATATAATGCCAATTTTTTTTGTGGCGCTATAATTTGCTACATGTATGCTAGTTATTGCAATATTATTGCAATGTTATTGCATTTATAATACATCATTGATATTCAGCCATAGTGGATTTTGTTCTTCAATAAAGTTATGTCTGTTTGCTGCATTGAATTGGTTCTTACTGCATTGATTTCAAGGTATTCCCTCCTGGGGTCCATACGGACCCCGCCTGGTAGTTTGTGTATGTAAAATTGGCTGGTAGGATGAAGGTTAAGTGTGTTCTTCATGCCTTGGGCCCTTTAGTGTATTGCTGTTATTAATACAAGATGTTCTGAACAAAACTTATCTGGTGATTTTGTCTTTATAAGCTTTAATTTTAAAGAAAAGTATTGGGGTCCAAACGGACCCCACATGGTAAGATTAAGGTGTAAAATAGCATGGTAGGATGAGGGTTAAGAAAATTTTATTACCAAAAAAAAGCAACATTTATTTTCCTATTCTTTATCAATTTAAATATTCATTTTGTTCAGTTAAAAAAAACCCTTTTGTTTCATTTTCCTAATAACCAACAATAAGTATTTACCCACATTTGTAAAGGTTGGAGTAAGACAAAAATCGCCAATTAACTAAACTATTCCTTTTATTAAAAATGAAAAACGTTAATAACAAAATTATACTTTTTCTTAATAAACTTTTATGAACATTTGTTCTGCCTCTGTAAACCAAGCCCACTCACAGCATTTACAGCGAGGTTTTCATTTCACAGAATATTTATTCCACATTTGGAGTAACGTGGCTGGAAACTGGAGTCACATCCAGTTTATCCACGATCATGTAAATCTGCACATTTCCAATCTACAAAAGGATAATATGGTTTGAAAATATGGTTTCCTCCTAGTCACATTTTATTTAGGACTTTATTTAGGCAACAGGGTTGACCACGCCCACATCTTCGATTAAGAGCTCTTCCGATTCTTTTAAAAGTTTTGTGAAGAGAAAACCTTCGCTACAACTCGTAAGGCTCATTGATGCTCAGCGTTAAATTCTTAGACGGATTCAGACGGAGCCTTCTGTCTCCACCTGAACTACACGTGTGGCGGAATGTGATGTTCAATGTGTGTGTGTGTGTGTGTGTGTGTGTAAAAGATTAATATGATATTACCTCATCTACGGCTCTTTGACAGATTGTGCACTGACCAGGATATGAGAAATCTCTCAACTTTTTTGCGTAAATCGCTAAATAAAACTCCTCCTTTTCTTGCACCGGTTTTGTCCTGGTCCCCGTCACCACGACGACAGCCACCCTCGACTACTGGCAGATAACTGCGAGGTGCCCCGTAATCACTGATGGACTGATGTCATGGTAACAGCACTGCTAACGGTTGCCACAGTTTCGAGCTGCAGGGAGTCGGTGTTGTGATCCTCGAGCAGTGCCCATGAAGTCTCCTCTGAACACCAGTGATGAGCTTCACCTGATCTGGGGTCAGAGCTCAACACTGTTGTTCTAGTGCTCACGGAATGATTTCAGCTCTGTGAATCTCGTGTGGGGGTTTGGGGCTTGTTGATTTGCTGCAGTTCTTTCACCGAGTGTGAAAAACACTGACTTTCTCTGACTGAGTTCCTCTGAAAGTTCTTTCGTGTTTAATGACATGAGCATTTTCAGAAAGTCAGTATTCAGCAGTGTGAAAGGGACAATTCTCTTTCTTTAGCCCTTTCTTTTTGATATTATATTCTTCTCAAACATACAGACTGAATCCCAAATAGCTTCTTATTATCTATACAAGCTCACTACGGAGGCTATAACAACCTTCATAGTGCACTAGATTCCCAATAGAATATAACTGCATACAAGTCTTTTCGTAACAATCTTTATTACCCCTTATGAGCACTATTTACATTTTTTTGAACAGACATTTTTCATAACAAGTTTTAATAAAATAGACTGAAGGCACTGGCAACCTGAAATAACCCTAGATGGCTAAAAATGCCAGATTGTCAATCTTTAAGGGAAGTGTTTGCTGTCTAAGGCCAGACATTTAGTAATCTTAAAGCTAGACTGCCTTTCGGATTTTTCACATTTAGGCCATAAAAAGAATTTTCCCCGACACCCAATTATTTTTGTTTAGTGGATCGAAAGCTACTCAATTCGAATCAAGGACTTCCAATTTTATTAATTTATTTTTTTTAAATAGAACAATTAATGAATTTATCTCCACATGGCCTTAAATTCTCCGCTATTTTTTCCTGCTTCACCATGGCCCAATTCAAGATACTACGTCATGCATCACATGGTGGTCTTTCCCTGTTCGCGCAAGGCATTGTGGGATACAAATTTGAAACAGGAGAGAAAAATGGAAGACGTGAGTGTGCGAATGAAACGTGAAAGAGTGACTACAGTAACGAAAAGCGAGAAGAAAAGACGTTATGTTATATACGAAGGAAAGGAAACGCAGGACCAAAGGTGGTCAGCGAGCACCTCGGTGTGATCAGCTGTTCATTTCGCAGCAGAATGATGGAACTGACAGTGCACCTGTAGATGGCAGTAATGCAACACTGGATGCCAGCTGCCGTAGAACCCGAAAAATCAGGAAGACGACGACGACTGAGGTAAGCGTATGCATGCGCACACACACGGACTTCCTCTGTCTGCTTGACTGCGCAAAGCGAGCAATTTCATGCACATTATTTGCTCGGGAATCCCCCCAAATTAAACAACTTCCCAGCCACAGAATGGCCTGGTTTTTTTTAGATATTACAAAAATAAACAAATATCACAATGAGCACATTTCAGAGGGAACTAAACTTCACAGATTTTATGGAATCGAAAGGCCGTCTAGCTTTTAACGGGAATATTTATTTCACTTTTTTTCCAGAACCATTTTTAGTGTTCCTTGGCTACTGGTTTACACAACATTTAACCAGATTAACAAATGTTCGCTAGCTTACTAACAATGCTAATGTCAGCTAGCTTGATAGCGAACCTGGCTAATGTTTGAAATGACATAATAGTTAGCCTAATGTGAACTCGCCTCAGAAGCAACCTAGTTAATCATTTTAACTGGGCAATTCTTTAGCAGAGAGACCAAAATGATGAAATGATTAAGACTGCTTGAACTCGTCAGCTCAGTGATTTTGCTAAAGTATGGAACCCAAGACAAAATGTACCGAAAACCATATTTAAAAATCACCCCAATTATAGCGATGTCACTTCAGAGAAATTTTAGTTTGAATTTTAAGAAATGAAAGTTCAGTTATTTTCTGATGTAATTCCATTACCGTTACTGACTCTTCTTTCCTCATAAGAGTTTGCGTTCAGAGTTAAACATAGCCAATTTTTCTATGCTTTTTTAGCATCAAAAGATACCCCTGCAACTAAAAAAGAAAAGTTACTACATTTTGCTGTGAATGTAATTCAGTTACCAAAGAGCTACCCAATTACATCATATTTAGCCTCATGTTAACCCATGTAAGGGCTTTAAATACACAATAGCTCGGCTGATGAGCGACGTAATAGTGTTCCATCCTCAGGCCTGGAGTTCCTGGCCTAGACTTCTTGTTACAGCAATATCCTTTTTATCTTGTTATGACGTGAAACATTTCATGTGAAAGCATGATAACATTGTTATAACATGAAACGTTTCACATTATAAGGAGGTATTATTACAATATCATCCAGCATGCTCAATAACAGCAGAGTCTCATGCCTCAACCCAGGCAGGAAGTAGAACTAAATCAGATCGTGGAAATGAGCCGTACTCTTCAGTTCATCTGTCTCCACACACCATTTTCTCATTCTAACATGAGTTTCACCTTACAGCCTCACAATATACATTATCTCATTATGACATGAAACATTTCATGATATAACGTTAATTTAACACGTTATAACAAGATAAACAGTCTATCGTTATAAGTTTGTATGTCATAATAACGTGAAAAACACCTTGCTTTATCTACATAATAAACCTTTCACAATATAACACAATACAAAAACTCTGTGCTTTCTTATTGACGTCAATCAAACAGAATGAAGTTATATTCACGAGTTTATCCTCTGACATATGATGTTTTAACGAGCCCCAGAAGAGCACCATTGATTACAGGATTATAAACTAACAGCCTAAAGCTTGATCGTGCTTGGTTTTAATTACACGATAGGACAGAATTAGCTAATTGTTAATGAACCTGGCTAGATATTACAACACAAATATTATTTGCTAATGACATGATTAGCAAGGCAACAGGCACGTGACGATATATTGTACGACAATAAATCGCGATACAAATTTATGATGATTCAAATTGATGAAAAAATGAATCATGATTATTATCAGGCTAAGTAATTTGTTTGTTTTTCCTCACTGTAACTGTGTTGTTTAGACAGCAGATTGCACAATAATGTATAATAACAGGAATACATGTGACTTCACCGTAGGTGGAAGTAACACAGCTCTAATGCTGCAAAAACACACAAAAAACAGATCTACAATGTGAAAGAGCTGCTGTGTGATTGTGTATAAATAGGTTTAACAAGAAATCAGAGCTCTCTTTTTACAGACTGCTGAAAGATAAAGAAAAGAGAAGCAAATGCAGGTAGAACAAATGTTCATAAAGGTTTATTAAGAAAAGGGATATCTGTTATTAACTTTTTTCATTTTTAATAAAAGGAATATTTTAGTTAATATGCGATTACTTCTAAAATTTACTCCAGCCTTTACAAATGTGGGAAAATAATTATTGTTGGTTATTAAGAAAATGAAACAACAAGCTTTTTTAATTTCACGAAAGGAATATTAAAGTTGATAACAAATAGGAAAATAAATGTTGCACTGTTTTGGTAATAAAAATTTTCTTTGTTGAATATTTTTTTCAAAAATATCGTTGGAAATTCGAATTGTGAACCCAATATCATGAATTGAATCAAATTGTGAACTGGGTGAATCGTGACATGCCTACCTGGCAACATTGGTGCAATCTTTATGTCAAAATAACTGAACGTGGAAGCACTGAATTATGGTATCAGGATGTGCTTTATCAAGGACGTGAAAGATGTGAATGCTGTTTTCACCAACCGACCCTTTATTTATTTATTTATTTATTTATAACAATTTAAAATGACTTTAAAATATCTGTGAAAATGTTCCTTCAATCATTTTTCCTCTGCAGACAGAAATGAACCAATCAGTGACCCCATGGGAAGAGGTCTTGTAGAGCAGAGAATTTGCTGCACGGCTAAATATAGGCTCCTAAAAATAGAAAGGCTCGATACACACGTTCCAGTCCGTGGCGAGACGAAAATCTTTGTAATGTACCTGTGTCTTCCTGAGGACACGAAATAGCACAAGGTTTAGTCACACGTTGTAAAACTCGGTGGCACTGATCAGGTTATTTGATGCTTTCTCCATAAAGATGTATTTTAAAAAAAAATGAGAACGCAGTGGAGTGAAGAGAAAAAAAAACAGAAAAAAGAAACATGTCCAGGATGATGGATTGTGCATCTGTAATCAGTACATTTCCCGCATCGCTGCTTGGATAGCATACAGTTTATTCTTTAATTCTCATCTTTATATCTCCTCACCTCAGGTTTGTGTCTACGAGTAAACACAGACATGCAGACAGACAGCTGTGACTCAGCACACGAGGATTAGTCACTTTTCAGCTTATGCTTTTTATTATGCTGTGAAATGGAAAGGGTTTTATTATTATTATTATTAGTTTAATGGGACAAACAAACAATATACTGCAATACCAAAATGACTGAAGGTATTAAACTGTCATAATGTTTTGTCCAGCACTTTGACAGTCGATGTTCTGTGTTCATTTAGATCCCTAATGAACAAACCAGACACGACAGTGGTGATGAAATGACACACTGAAGAAACCTTGAGAGCAACCAGTTCAGTTCAAAAGGGAATTGGGCAACACCAGATGATAAATCACTACCTCTAAATTAGTTCTGCTGCCCTCGGAAATCATGCAATTAGTTACAACGAGTCGACGTGGCCATCATGTGATTGGTAGAGAACATACTTAAAGTCATAGGAGCAACGAAGATCATTTGGTGAATCCAAACAAGCCGACAGTCAACGGGAGCCAACCGCAAGGAGCGAAACTGGCCGTACTATCTGGGTAGGAAGGCTGTTGACTTTCATCTACTCTCTCCACTGTCAATCACAGTGACACAATCCAATCATGGGCATCTGTGAGTTCTAGAATGTGGAAGATGGCAGACAGTTCTTTCCTCAGAGTGTTTGTTTATTTGGACGAAGCATCTACAGTATTAACCTTCATGCTCTCTGGTTGGTTGCATGATCTTGTATGAGCTACAAGAGTTGAATGGTCCATGGGAAATGGCAGGTGAAGAATTCAGGGAGAAAATTTTCAGAAAAAATACATCCTGGACGATGTTCTTGGATTGGATTGCTCCACCACCAGCAAGTCTAGCCTTTCTCATTACTAATATTAATCTTAAAATATACTTCAAACAGAAAGAAAGCTGCTGAAGAAAATCCATTTTGGATATTTGACCTTGATGTGACCTTGACCCTATTTGGTTGAATTGTTAAAAATATCACAGACTTTGAACATCCCCATGGAGCAACATTAAATCCATTATTAAAAAAAAAAAACAAAGACTATGGCACATCCATAGGTGCTTTCAAATCAGAACCTTTTCATAGTTCTTAGAACTGTTGGAGAAAGTTCTCCCTTTTTTTGAGGGACTTTTTTAGCTCCTAATTCAAGGTAAGTTCTTTCTCAGTACAAGAGGAACTATGAGTGATGCAAGTGTACGTTGATTGGTTGAACCACCATTTTTAAAAATCTTTATAAAATGTCAGCCATGTAAACAACAGCATTAAAAAATGAGAGGAAAAAAAAAACATGGACAAATGGACCAACAGTGAAGTCCAGGCTGTATTGAGTGTACATGCTACGGAGGAAATACAGCCTGATTTTGAGTTATCTGAGCAGAATCTAAAAATCTTCGCTAACATTTCTTGCTAACATCATACGTCACTTCAGTGTTCCTACTGATGGTGTGAATGTAAACAGAAAAAAAAAAACCTTGAATATATGTATGTAGTTCTCTGTGGAGATCCCCAGTGGGTGGTTCCTCTCTCTCTCTCTCTCTCTCTCTCTCTCTCTCTCTCAATAAGTCCCTAAAACTGTTTGGCCTTGGACTTGAGTCTGACTCGTGCCCTAATTTTAAGGACTCGTGGCTTGACTTGGACTTGAGCACTGATGACTCGGACTTGAGCTCGGACTTGTGCATTAACTGCATTCGGACTCGTAAATTGAAGATGAGAATTCTGATTTTTTTTTCCTTATTTTTTGTAACATGCCATAATAATTTGGCATAAGATACTTTTTGTACTAATTTCATGCAAGAGAATGCGCATTCACCTGTGCATACGTCATGTTCAGGAACAAACTAACATTAATGGCGTTAAAATGCCTGGAGAGACGCCCCTAGGATTGTCCACTTTGCTTATACAGACTTCTCATGCAGTGAGAAAAAAAACGCACTGCTATGTGTTCCATATGTAGAAGAACTATCGAGGAGACGACGGGGACAACCTCAAACTTCAATCCTCATTTGGCAAGACTCCACCCAGAGAAGGAAGTGACATGCTATGTTCATTGCTCTGTTGATAGTGGGTGGGGTTTGCTTGCTGAGCGATGAACTAGCTAGTGTTAACCCTCTCTCATGTTATTTGCCCTGTTGATAGTGGGCGGGGCTTGCTGAGCGATGAACAAGCTTTTTATCTGTAGCCTATTAACTAAAATGGGGCAGTCGAGCAGTAACGTTAGTCCAACACAGATGCAGAGACGCTTTCACATAAAGGCACAAACAGCCACCATCAAATGGTGCGGTTGGAGGCTTGTTCTCGGACTCGACTCACATCAATAGTGGACTCGACTCGGACTAGACTGGAAATTTTCTTTAATGACTTGGACTTGAACACTGGGGACTTGAGACTGGACTCGGACTTGAGGTTTAGTGACTCGACTACAACACTGGTCCAAAAGCACCTCATGACTCTGCCTGGAGGAGACCATCCACAAAAAGTCAGAAGCCGTGTACAGAGTTGGTTAGTCAGAGAATTATAAGTAATTAGAGGAGATAAATTGATGAATCAGACCAACAGACATAAGCCAACAAGAGCAACCGGTTGTTTTTAATCATTCTTCACCGGATCATTTCTGGATAAGTCTAATGCAATGCAGTGAGACTGATGATGGCTCTCATGAGATACTGTACCTCATAAAAAGATCTGACTCTAATGAGTATATATCTATACACGCCATCCTGAGTGTGAAAACTCAAGCATAAGCATCTGTGTGTTGGCAAAGCAGGTTGGAAAGTCATTGAGAAATGAAATGTTGTCATAGTGATGTGCTATGAATAAGATTTCCATATCAAAAGGACCTTCACACCAATAGCACAACGCCAACTCTGCAAAGCAAACTTGGTAAACACCAGCACAGTCCTGGAGTTGTAATTACGCTCTCAGAAAAAAAAAAAAAAAGTAAGAAACTTTCCTGCCCGTTAAAGAAAATACACGGAGAAATTCAGAACCAATTACGTGTGAACTGGATTATATAGCGCATGCTCTTGATACAGTGTATAAGCCTCAATTACGACTGCTAATATAACGGATCTACTCTCTGACTTCCTAAGTAACGAAATTAGATGAGGTTTGTCTCTCATCAAAGTTAATGAGATCACTAAAGATGGCACTAACAATCAAAAAAGACTGTTAGCACGCTACGCTGTGTTTGTGCTGGCCTTGAGGTCTGTTCTAACCTGTTCCTGTCGTTCGTCATCTCAGTGTCTGCACATAAATTTCCTGAGCATGCATTCGTTGTCAAATTAACTGTCATAAAAAATGGAGGCCAGGAGGGAAAGATATTACCAGAGGTTCAAAATGTGACGTGACCTGAGAAGAAATTAATCTTGCGAGACAAAAGTCAGGTGGGTGGGGTGGGGGGTTGGTGGGGCGAGGGTTGGGGGAGGCAGGGAATGAAGACAGGCTTTTAAACAGCAGATATTTCATTTAACTACTGATTTCTTAGATCACCTAAAAATTGTCACCTTAAAAATTAGTGGAAACATGCAAAATATTCTTTACTGCTCAGGTTATTAAAAAAAAAAAGGATGTACACCAGCCTCATGGTCGCACTTCAGCCATAAGAGCTTCAGACATTCACATAGAACTGCTTTAGAAAGAATGTAGATGAAGCTAGAGCTACGAGACTAATTTGCATAAAGTATGCTAATTTACATAAAGCTTAGTTCATTTGCATAAAATTTGTTTTTTGTTGTTTTTTTTACCATTTGCAAACGTGTGTTGGGATTTTTTTTCTTGACATCACAAAGTAGGTGTCTACATTTGTGTCTTCAGATTTTTTTTTCTCAAACAATTATAGTCCAAAATACCATTCAATGCAAAAGTTTGCACACCCTTAAGACAAAAAAAAAATATTCAATTTCACAACTGTTTCATCAATCTCAAAAAGTTGTAAAAGGGTAGTATGTGAACAGATTAATTGTGAAGGAACAAATAAATATCGTCTTATATTTCATGCCTTGTTTTATCTGTTAAATCTACCCAATCTTACACTGCCATCTTAACATCAAGCTCATGATGATCTTCCTTTTCAAGCTATTTCGATAAAAGGTTTGGGGTTTTTTTTTATTATTATTATTTTGTATTATTGGATTTTCTTGTGAATACATCCACATTTCATTCCTCAGCTCTTGAAATTGTTTTTTTAAGTTATAATGTAATATAGTTTTAAGCATCATGGGTTTGATTATGACATGCTGATAAAACGCATACTTAAGAAAACTCTAGGGTTTGGTTCTGTGATTTAATTTAGGATGGAAATACGGGTTTTTATCTAAAATGTGTGTCATACTGAATCTGCAAAACCTCATAAGCATTATGGTTTATAAGAAACTACATTAAAAATGACATTACTGAACAACATTAGAGCATGAATTTGTTATTTTCATCCAGCAGCTTGCTGCATGCCTGATGAGATGACCTAGCCACGAGATGATTATTCTCCATCAACATGGGCCTTGAGGAACATTCATGAAGTCCATCTGTTAAATTAGCATTGCTTCATAAAAAAAAGAAAAAAGAAAAAAGATCGCCTGTACTCTGTTATTAATCTTCGAACACATGGTAATTTTCTAGCATGCTGCCTTGCAAAAAAAAAAAATTCTCAGAATGAGCAGAAGCGCAATGGTGTGGAAGACAATCAAGTGAAATGCCTTTTGGCAGCTCACTCCGCCGTACCAGAAGCTCCAGTGACAATTACCCAAAACACAATCTGACTGAATCTTCTGATGGAGAACACAGCAGAGAAAGCACCATCCTGTGAGAAAGTGTCTTTGAATAAAACTGGTTTCACATTGTGTCATTTTTCAGCCTGAAATCACACGGCATGAAAGAAAATTTCGGTTTGAGATTTAGTTAACGTGACCAGACGTCCCGGTTTGACCGGGACAGTCCCGATTTTGAGTTGTGTGTTCCCAGTCCCGACAAAGGTCCGTCGGGACGCTGAAATGTCCTGGTTACAGCGATCATACATAGCCAATGAGATGTCAATAAAGCTTCTAGCAATTCAGTATTAATGTGCGTGTGTGCGCAGTCAACCTTACAATGTATCTATTTGTACAGTGTTGCCGCGTAGAGGCCGCATTATAACGGGTTTTTTCGCTAGTGGCTGTCAACTACTGCGCGACAATGCCGAACGGATGAGCGCTGGGCAGAGATGTTCGCGTACTTCAAGAGTAGGGAGATTCCTTACAGCAATGTCAGCCAGCTTTGCCAGTTTGCCATGTGCCTACCTGGCACCAATGCTCCAGCTGAGCGAATATTTTCACTCATGAGCAACACCTGGACTGACGAGAGGAATCGCATGACCGTGCCTACTCTCGAAGCCTTGCTCATTACCCGGGCCAATTTCGACGATACTTGCTGGCAGTTTCCCAGCAGGCTCTCGGGCAATAAAGCGCTACTGGAGCAAATTCACTCATCATGTAAATATATGCAATAAAATTGCATCTTCTTTAGGGTTGGGTGGCTGTGTTTCTGAAACATTTTTTGTTGTCTTTCATCTGTTTCATCTGTCTTTAATCTGCATCACAGATTGTCTTGACTTGTTTGATGCTGTTGTCAACTCAGGGTTCACGTTTTCAAAAGAGTTAATAGCCTACACTGGTTAAGATTAAACGGAGGCATTTTGGGTAAAGGTTCGGAGGTGACAATGATTAGGCTTATGCGCTCGTTCCTGTTACAATGCATAGCCTATTGTTTAAAAAAAAAAGCTCATCGCATAAAATGTTGATGTTAATATACAAGCAACGCATTTTCTTGGCGTTTTCACAAAGGTGAAATAAATCAGTTGAAATTTAGGCTATTGGCCTATTCCCTATCATCACATCTGTTGTCTGATTTTAACTGAATTGTGATAGAAGTGCATGTAGATAAGAAAATACTTGATCAATCTCTGAAATGTTGATAAAAGTGAGCTTCTACAAAATGATAAAAGCACCTGTCTGAGCCATGGTTTGAGCCGGCGCATGTTTACATCAAAACGCGTGTGCGTGCACGAGTGTCACGGTCACGCGCAAAGTGTCCCGGTTTTAGACTCGGGAAATCTGGTCACCCTAGATTTAGTACATACTGAATAATCTGATGCCCATTTACCGCATTTGTGTTCTGTTAATGTGAGAAATTTCTGATTAAAATCTCAGTGTGTGTGAAATTTCACGGAACAGCTACGAAAACGAAAGCGGCAATGCAGAAATATAAACAAAACAAGCTAACTCTCTTAAAAAGTCTCTCAAAATCTGCCTATTACCTCAAACTCACTTTGAAGAATATTTGTTTTGACATGAGCATGTTTTCTGCACAAGCTGATTTCCAGATTAAACAGAACGTAGACATTGGCTTTAAAGACCCATTGACAGTCATTTCGTATTAATTTTTAAACAAACAATATATGACTCCAAAGATAAATTCTGGTTTTAATTCTTGGTTTAACTGTCCGTTTTAAACATCAGAAGTAATTTTAAATTTCGCGCAGGGAGATTGACCTGGATATGAACTGGGCTCATTCAGAGATGCCGGAAGTGACGTCACATCAGTGTGTCGTTTTTGTTTACAAGTCACTATGTTGGTTCAGTTCTCACAAGTCTTGTGATATTGAGCTGTGGTTTTGTTGTGATTTCCTTGCGTGAAAAAGTTAAATGGCGTCTAACCGAAAAGGGATTATATGTGTGGCTTACAGGCCTCTGCATGCTCTTGCGACAAGGCTTTCGCAGATAGCTTTTCGCAGACAGTTGTAATTTATTGTTGAGCGGGGGAATAGGCGTGCGCGATGTTATTCACTGCCACAACGCAAGGGGGGGCGAAGTCGCTAGGAGTAGTTGGTGGGTGTGGTTAGTGGAGTGTTTATCCTCTGGTTACTTATAATGACTAGAACTTTTTTTTTTTATAATGACTAGAACTGGAGTCGTATAGATGTACGTACTTCCTCACTTCCTCAATCAACCGCTCTTCATGCTGCTCCATCTTCGCTTGTGTTTTTAAAAATGCCGGTCGTGAAAACAAAACAAACCGGGAAAGTAGGGAAGCGGAAGTGCATGTACAGCGGGTAGAGTGGACCAATCAGAGCCCTCTTGTCTGCGGCGCTGTCTGCGAGGCTTCTGCGATGGTCACAATTTTTGGGAGGTGCGCGCAGAGCGTCTACGAAGGTGGGGGGGCTACGCAGACACTGTCTGAGACACCGTCTGCTAGGACTGGGTTGTCAGCATAAATTGGCCTTACGGGTGTTCTAACACCACGTCAGAAGGAGTGAAACTCCATTCCTTTCCTTGGAAAAAACACCCTGAAATAGCAAAAGAGTGGGAAAGAAACGTTTCCAAAACACGTGCGAACTGGAAGTCAACAAAATGGCCACGTCTCTGTTCAGCACATTTCGAGGAGCACTGTTTCACTTTGTCGTCCAGAACTCGAAGAATGTTTGATCCAACTTATCCACTGGTGTTGGAGGAGTCAGCTGTGCCGACGTTGTTTGACAGGCCCGGGCCGAATCAATCTGTCAAAAGAGAAACAGATGACAGCAGACCCCCCGAAGGGGCGGTCAAAAAGCGAAAGTCCGGTGGTGCCTTTGCCAAAAGAGAACGAGCCAGGGTACGTGGCTATGTGTTGTTATTCAATACATGTATGTTGTTTAAAATTTGTTGTAACGTCACAAATGCGTCTTATACCATTGCATATTACTTATCAATAGGCCAAAGCAGCTAATACCAGTAATGTACAACAACTGAAAGGCCAATACCTTGTTTCATAGATTTAGTTAGGATAATATACATGATATATGTGTGGAGTGATAGATAATAAGATGTCATCCAGCATGTTTTGAAAGTTTGTGAACCCTTTAGAGTTTTTGATATTTCTGCATAAATATGACCTAAACTTCTGGTAGCTACTGTATCTAACATGATCTAACAGGAGCTTAGACATGATGTTTTTTGGAGTGGGACCAATAGTGTGACGTGACCAGGACCATATGTTTAAGACATTATGCTGTTTAAACAGAATCTTTAATAGACGTGAGGGCAGACAATCTCGATAGCTTCCCTGCTTCATGTTTTGTTTTCATGCAATCCAGAACGACATACACTGATGTGACGTCACTCGCCCTAGCGGCAAAAACGGGCAAATGGCTCATGGCGCTTGTAGAAGCCGGGGCAAAAAACACAAAATCGGCTCTGAAATTCTTGATTTTCTACAAAGACGACCCTTTATTTAAGTTGAGTTTTGGATATTTTATTTCACAATACAGCAATAAAACAATAAATACACATATTACGTGGTGTAAAAAGTTGTGTCAGTGGGTCTTTAATCACAGGTCTATCGTAAAAGGATCTTCATATAATCGTATAATCTGGCATGGAGAAGTAAGGAATAAAATATGACCTGGTGGTGTCATGAAGCGGCCCGGATGTTGATTATTTTCCTTTCGTATAAATACGGAGGTGATTATAGGAAATCGTGTGCACTGATTGGTCAAGAGATTTGGGCTATTTTTCGATAATCACCTCGAGTGACTCGGCAAAATGTTGGCCAATCACTTTGTCACCGTAAGTGAGGAAGAATTACAAATGGTGAAAGAAAATGCTGTTCCTAAAAGCACTAAAGATGCTCCAAAGTTTGGTCTAAAACTATGCAAAGGTAAAGTGGGATTATGATTTTTTTTATTAATTTCAAAACAAAGTATTTTATGTGACACGGCGTAGATAAATGATGCAAGTCTGCGCCGCACCATTATTACATTTGCATACTGCTTTTGAAGATTGAAATAAATAATTTTTTTGTCTTTGTCTCAGTTATTATTCACTGATATTCACTTCGCCTTCGGCGAATAACTGTTAAATAATAACATCCCGCACCACAGCAATTTGCCAACAATTGTGATATTTATTAAAACAATGACACGTCATATTTTATCTGTTTATAGTTCCTTTTCTTTGTTTATAGTGACTTACTGTCCCTGAAAAAGGTTAGTCCTCCCTTACGTTCTAGCAGATAAACAGCCAAAACACAATAAGCATAAACTCCTTTGTGCTGAAGGCGTCCTGCGAAAGTGCTGACACTGGAGACTCCTTCCAGGAATGTTAAATAAACATCTTACCATAATCAACAATTATACTGTACGTATGTTTATCACTGTTAAATAATAACACATTTGGTATAAGGCTTGGATCATATGGTCATATGCTGTGCCAGTCCCTGTGAATGAGCTGTTACTATAGAAACGATAACTTATTAGAACGAGCATCATGGTGTGAAACACAGTCTGTTATAGAATTCCACTGATATTTTATTAAGATCATGTCATACAGTGCGACCCTAAAAGGCCGCTGAAACCTAAAACCAGCTCTCTGGGTGACCTTTGACCTGTAGAATAATTCGCTTCAGCCACTGAACTCCCACCCAAGCATGACTCATTAAATATTGAGTATTTGACTCAATTCCAGCATTGACACCAACACCAATTAATCTCTTTTAGCTGAACGAGCTGCAGGGTGAACGTTCATGCGTTCACTGCAATCACCGTGTGAGAAAAGGGCAGAGCTTCTAAATATTAATGCAGCACAAGAACAAGGGCTCGGGACTGAACGGAGCCATGGACGAGCCTCTCCTGTGAGTCAACAATGTCCAGAAATACTTACATGGCAACAAACATGACCTGGTATTGTAGTGATGTTTGTGTGTTTGCACAGTTTGGGAACTTGCAATCAAAATGGATTTGAACGAGTGATGAACTGCTAATATAGATCGTTGGATATTTGAGCAGCATTTGGTGGAGAAGTCATGGATTTTCCGGTGCTCTGATAAACCGTCTATGTGTCATGCACTCACAGATATAAAGGCACCAAACTGCACTTTTCTTTGTTACTGGCATAGTACTCTTGCCTTGTGTTGCATGGACATCTTTTGTACCTTTAGTGTGTATCTTTTACCAATAAGGTCCATGGAGTAATTTTATTCATCTTTTCCATAACTGGTCCTTAAGGTCCAATTAAGTTCCTTAAATTATAAAATTTAATGATACATACTAAAGGTACAAATCACACCACCTTAATGCTACCCCCACAGCGACACGGAACAGGACAGAGGTTGGTACGTTTATTTCTGAAAGTGTTCCACTTTAGTTAAAAGATTTAATTTTAAACTGTCTTCAAAGTATAATCAGAGAGTAAAGCAATGTAGACTGATGTGCTCTCAGAAATAATGGTACCAAACAGTACTTTTCCTCGTCACTAGGGTGGTACCATGAAGGGTACTTGGGTCTTGGACATTTTACCTCAGAAAGTAAAGGTCCAAAACATCAAATTAGGTTGTGTACAGTAAACATACAATCTGTAGTTCAATTTGGTACCCTTGTTTATTTCTGACAGTGCATAAGTCCATGTTGATCATCTCTTGGAAATGGAAGCTCATCTCATTCTCATCTCATTATCTCTAGCTGCTTTATCCTGTTCTACAGGGTCGCAGGCAAGCTGGAGCCTATCCCAGCTGACTACGGGCGAAAGGCGGGGTACACCCTGGACAAGTCGCCAGGTCATCACAGGGCTGACACATAGACACAGACAACCATTCACACTCACATTCACACCTACGGTCAATTTAGAGTCACCAGTTAACCTAACCTGCATGTCTTTGGACTGTGGGGGAAACCGGAGCACCCGGAGGAAACCCACGCGGACACGGGGAGAACATGCAAACTCCGCACAGAAAGGCCCTCGCCGGCCACGGGGCTCGAACCCGGACCTTCTTGCTGTGAGGCGACAGCGCTAACCACTACACCACCGTGCCGCCCGAAATGGAAGCTACAATCTACAAATATTGGGGGAAAGGCAGCAGAGCTGTCTGCAACTCATCCAAAGTCATCCAAGGTCATCCAAAGTGGCCCAATTTAAAAATAAGGGTATCCAACTGTACTTTGGGTACTTACTTGTGCTACTTGGATGGTCCCAAGTCACAACCAGGCATCTTTTGGAGCTTGACTATTTTTTTTTTTTTTTACTTTAAACCTTTAAAAGTACACTTTGAATGTATCTTTTCTCTGAGAGCTTTCCTCAAAGCTAATTAAATGCACACTGCATGCACCTTCCCAGGTAAAGCAGAACTACTATTCCTTCATTTGTTTGGATGAAATATATTTATCACGTGTGTGTGTTTACTCCATTTACATTCGGGTGCCCATTTTGCTCCAAAACTGATCAATACGCATCCAAAATTGTTCCAAAAAACAACAAACAAACAAACAAACAAACATATATTTTTGAGTCACAACTTGCAGAAATGCACTCCGGAGATCCCACAGTGAATGCATTATGCAGTGAGAGTAGAAAGCTCTGTAGTTGTACCTATTTCCGCCCATCCTGGATCTCTAGAGCATCATATCATCACTGAAACAGTGCGAGCGGGAAGAGGCGGAGAGAAGAAGCGCTGTGGATGGATAGATGGATGGATGGATGGATGGATGGAGGGATGTTGCGCACTCACCAGACGAAGAGCAAAGGAAACGCCGCACTCCTCTCCTCCTTTCCTCTCCTCTCGTCTGCTTTCTCCCTCGTTCCTGTCCTCCTCCGTGTGATGTCCTGAATTCACCAGAGGAAGGATGCTGCTCTCATTGGGGAGGGAGGGAGACGGATCAGTTGGCCGGATGTCCACGGTGGGAAGGGCGAGAGCGCAGCGTGGATCAGCGCAACGGAGCGGAGCGGCGGAGGCTTTCCACCCCGCAGCACACACATCACCAACCAACCAACCAACCAAGCCTGCTCTCTCTCTCTCACACACACACACACACACACACATTGCAAGATCATAGAGCGCCACCTGCTGCAGGTTGGAAAATGTTTACGCACCTGTTCTGTGATCAATTAAAGCCCATCCTTTCACCTATACATTTCTTTCCCAAACCTGAGAGTCCGGACGTCTGAAAATACACAGGTTACTTTGTGTCCATTCCTGAAATTTACTGAAAAGGAATTATCCTGTATGAGATATTCCACTTCACATGGTTTTGGTTGGGCGGCACGGTGGTGTAGTGGTTAGCGCTGTTCTCCTCATGTCCGCGTGGGTTTCCTCCGGGTGCTCCGGTTTCTCCCACAGTCCAAAGACATGCAGGTTAGGTTAACTGGTGACTCTAAATTGAGCGTAGGTGTGAATGTGAGTGTGAATGGTTGTCTGTGTCTATGTGTCAGCCCTGTGATGACCTGGCGACTTGTCCAGGGTGTACCCTGCCTTTCGCCCGTAGTCAGCTGGGATAGGCTCCAGCTTGCCTGTGACCCTGTAGGACAGGATAAAGCGGCGAGAGATAATGAGATGAGATGAGATGGTTTTGGTTTTTAATCATATAGTCAGACTGAACCATATGCCCCTATAAAATGGTTGGGGGAATCAATTTTATTCATCAGTATTAATGCTGGAAACATGCTGCTTTAGGTGATCAGGTTAAGCATTTGGCACATTACCACTGAAACCTGGCACATTCTCCGAGTCTCACCATCTGCTCCTGACTCCAGGAAATTCTCAGAAACTGTGAAGGAATGGTTTGGAGTGGAATTATTACAGAAATCCCTGTGCAGTGGAATAATGAGGTGTTTTGTTAGTGGGAGACCTTTTACTTGTAGGATGTCTCATTTCCATCACAATACTTATGCAAACCAGATTACTGCTGGGGAGAGTGGGGAGACTTGGGACAAGTTGTTGTTTTGTAGCTTTTGTAGATTGTGTGAAATTCTTTGCAGGTAGCTTCACATTCATATTGTATTAGAGAGAATTTACTATACCCTCTTACCATAACATGAGTTTCTCAGCTTGTCACTGTCAGTAACAGCACAGGGGATCTCAGTCCAGAGCAGCCTCCAAACATAGCCGCGATGGACTACAATTCCCAAGCGCCACAGCGCCCATCCTCCCGAGTACTGACAACATACCCGTTCCTATTTTCACACTAATCAGCATGCCTATATAAACACAACTCTGACAGACAGACGTTGCAAAGTATCACTCAGCGTTCTACACCTGATCATACCAAGCTATTTATTCCAGTGTTAGTCTCCCATGCTTCTGACCTTGTTTCTGTTTGTTTCCTACCTCGACTTTTGTGTACCCTCTGATTTAACGGTCACACATTATTTGGCCCTTGCCTGACTTTGACTACGACTTCCGGATCATGATTTTGACTTGGCTGCCAGGTTGTGAGGCACCAGTTCTCCCCTGTGCATGCATCAGTAAGTGCCTGCATTCTGACAGGATACTTCACTGCTATGGATGTAGCAGAGGAAGCGAAGCAAACTGCTCTGAATGCACAGGGATGATTGTTGGGAGAACACCAGCAGATGTTAAGTGAACTAAATATCCAAATGTCACAATTAACTGCTGTTGTCTCGCAGGCCCTCCTGACACATCCTACATCATCAGCCAGTGCTGCAACGATGGTTCCTCGACCAGACAAATTCTCTGGAGAGGTATTGGAATGTAAAGGCTGCCTCCTCCAATGTTCACTGTACTTCACTACCCTTGTGGGTGCCACTGAAGAACAGAAAATCGCCCAATTCATTACCCTTCTCACCAGCAAAGCTATGAGGTGGGCTAGTACCATATGGGACTGCAGTGGAGAGCATACCACCTCTTATGATCATTTCGTTGAGCTTTAAGAGGGTCTTTGATCATCAGCCTGAGGGAGTATAAGTGGGAGAGAAGTTATTCACAGTTCAGCAAGGAGAGAGAAGAGTGGCCAAGTATGCGCTGGAATTCCGTACGCTAGCGACAGGAAGTGGCTGGAATGAACCAACACTTAAAGTCACATTCCACCAGGGCCGGAACCCCGAAAACCTCACTGAATTGGCATGTCATGATGAATAGTTGTCTCTAAACTTCTTGATCAATCTGCTGATTAGACTGGACCATCTGCTCCTCAACCGACCATCCCTGCAGCACAAACTAGTTCCACGATTACCTTCACAAAACCCCCCACCAGTTGACGTCTCCAACACTCACATGCCATGCTCCGAGTGGGAGAAGAGGCAGAAGGAGGGATTATGTTTCTACCGTGGAGGACAGGGTCATTTCCTGGCACTGTGTCCAGTTCACCCACTGAATCCAAGAAAATCCAGTCAGCCTCAACCTAAATCCAGCCCCAACAGCCCAGTGAGTCATATATTCCACAATCTCTCAAGCTTCATGTTTTACTGAGACTATCAGACTCCACCTATGTCCTTTCTGCCCTCATAGACTCCAGGACAGTGGGAAATTTCATCGATCATGAGGTCATCCACAGCCTCAACATGCCCACAGAAGGACTCCCATGCTTAGTAAGCCTAAATGCCATTGATGGTGGACCCACAGGGGAAGGGCTCATCACCACACGCACTGCACCTGTAAAGATTCAAGGTGGTGTCCAACATGGTGAACAAATTTCTTTGTTTGTCACCCGCACTGCTCATCAAGCCATGGTTCTGGGGTTTCCCTGGCTACAACAACATGACCCCCTCATTTCCTGGCAACATCGAGAAATCCTGCAGTGGTCAACTTCATGTTTCCACCAATGCCTGCAATTTCCACGAGTCACCCTGGCATCCACATCCATTGAGAACCCCTCACCTGGGGGCATTGAGCATGTTCCTGTCTGTTATCGTAAGCTCAAAGAAGTATTCAGTAAGGGTAAAGCCAGTGGCCTAACTCCTCGCTGCCCATATGACTGTGCCATAGACCTCCTTCCAGGTAATCGCATCTACCCGCTATCCATCAAGGAGCAGGGGGCCATGGAAGAATACATTCAAAAGGCATTGAAACAAGGTTATATCCATCCATCCACTTCTCCAGCTTCCACTGGCTTCTTCTTTGTAGAAAAAGGGGGGGGGGGGGGGTCCTGCAGCCATGCATTGATTACTGAGGGTTAAATCAAGTTTCTATTAAGTACCCCTATCCACTTCCACTCATACCATCAGCCTTAGAGCAGCTTAGAGAAGCCTGCATCTTCACCAAACTGGACCTGAGGAGTACCTATAACCTGGTCAGAATTCATGAGTGTGACGAGTGGAAGATCACCGTCAGCACCACCTCAGGGCACTTTGAATATTTGGTAATGCAATATGGGCTTTCTTGCACTCCCAGTGTGTTCCAGTGTCTAATCAGTGATGTCCTCCATGATATGCTAGGAAGGTACGTTAATGCATATATTGATGACATTCTCATCTTCTCCCTTGATGAGGTCACTCACCACCAACATGTCACCTCAGTGCTCGCCAGGCTCCTTGAGAACCAACTTTATGTTAAGGCAGAGAACTGTGAGTTTCGTGTAGCTTGGACTTCTTTCCCGGGGTATATTATCAGTGCTGAAGGGGTAAGCATGGATGTAAATAAGGTCACAGCAGTCACTTCCTGGCCTACATCCTCCACTGTTAAGGAGTTACAATGTTTCCTGGGGTTTGCGAACTTCTACCATAGATTCATTAGAGGGTTTAGTGCCATCGCAGATCCTCTAACCTCCCTACTGAAAAAGGGATCCAGACACCTTCAGTGGAACCAAGCTGCAGAGGAGGCTTTCAAGCTTCTCACCTCAGCACCCATTCTCTGGCACCCTGATCCCACCAAACCTTTCATCATAGAAGTGGATGCTTCAGAAACTGGAGTAGGAAGAGTATTATCCCAGTGCTTCAGAAAAAAACCTAAGCTGCACCCCATAGCCTTCTTCAAAAACTGTCACCAGCAGAACAAAACGATGACATTGACAACAGAGAAATTCTTGCTATCAAGCTAGCCTTGGAGGAATGAAGACATTGGCTAGAGGGTGCCAACTATCCTTTCACTATTCTTATGAACCAAAAAAACTACAGTACCTCAAGACTGCCAAATGATTGAATCCCCGTCAGGCCAGATGGGCATTGTTCTTCACTCATTTTCAGTTCACCATCTCCTATCATCTTGGCTCTAAGAATACTAAGGCTGATACCCTTTAACGACTTCACGCAAACTCCAGCACTCATAGCAAACCTACTCCTATCTTAACCCCCAACTGTTTTGTCAATGCTATCACCTGGGCAATAGCCATAGCCATAGCTCAGGCCCAGCCCCACGACCTCCCAGACACCTGCCCTCCAGGTCTTACATATGTACCTCCGCAGTTCCGAGGACAGCTCATCACCTGGGCCCATTCATCCCCAGTGACAGGACACCCAGGTAGTCAGCGAATGCATCAGCTCTTGTGAAATAAATATTGGTGGGATAATATGATAATTGATATCTACGTTTGTTTCCTCCTGTTCCGAAGGTGCCTTGAGCTCTACCCACTGGCAAACTTTGTCTTCTGGATACACCCCAAAGAACATGGTCTCACATTGCCCTAGACTTTATCACCAACCTACCCAAGTCACAGAAAAATACTGTAATCATAGTAACCATTGATCAATTATCCAAGGCACTCAAGCTATTCTCCTGCCTGGATTACCTAGAGCACTTGAGACCACAGAACTCCTCTTCTCTCACATCTTCAGGTACTACAGCATCCCAGATGACATAGTTAGTGTCAGGGGTCCTCAGTTCATGTCCAGAATATGTACCAGCTTCATGAATAAATTTGGGGTCTCAATAAGTTTGACCTCAGGATACCATCCGCAATCCATTGGCCAGGTGAAATGAGCTAATCAGGAGACTGGGTGTTGCTTGAGAGTATATTGCTTGGAAAATCCCAAGGACTGATCACGATTCCTCCCATGGGCTGAGTACACCCAAAATTCGATCAAGCAGTTGGCCACCCAGCTCACACCTTTCCAGTGTATCCTTGGTTATCAGCCCCCACTGTTCTTGTGGGATGACTCACCCACACAGACTCTGGCCTGGTTCCAGTGGAGTGAGTAGATTTGGGAGGGCATTCACCAGTGCCTAGAACAGGTAGCCAGCAGGTACAAGTGCTATGCAGACAAACACAGAAGGGACACACCTGTGTACTCACCTGGTGACCGGGTTTGGGTGTCCACCAAAGACCTACCTAACCCCAGTACATGCTGTAAGCTCCAAGCCTGTTACATTGGGCCTTTCAATATACTCAGCAGAATCAATGAGGTGTCTTACAAAGTGGAACTTCGTCCATGTTGCCGCATAGCGTCCACCTTCCATGTATCATGCCTCAAACCTGCCATCCAAGGTCCACTAGTCACCAACACACCAGCCAAAGAACTTCCTCTACCCCTAGAGTCAGGAGGAAAACCCATCTACCAAGTCCACAAGATCCTTAACTCTCATTGCAGACAGGGTGGACTGGGAGGGGTACGGCCCAGAGGAACAAAGCTGGGTACCCGCGAAGGACATCCTAGACCTGCTCCTTACATACCAGTTTCACAGCCAACATCCCAAAAAGCTAGCTCTCAGGAAAAGAGGTATGCTCTAGGAAGGAGCTCACTCCCCAAGTGAGCGCCTCAGGGGGGTTCTGTCAGTAACAGCACAGAGGATCTCAGTCCAGAGCAGCTTCCAAACATGGCCAGGATGGACTACAATTCGCAAGCACCACAGCACCCCTCCTCCCTCGAGTACTGACGACACATCGGTTTCTAGTTTCCCACGAATCAGCACGTCTACATAAACACAACTCTGACAGACAGACTTTGTGAAGTATCATTCAGTGTTCTACACCTGATCATACCGAGCTGTTTACTCCAATGTTAGTCTCCCATGTTTCTGACCTCATTTCTGTTTGTTTCCTACCTCGACTTTTGTGTACCCTCTGATATAACTTTCACACATTGTTTGACCCTTGCCTGACTTTGACTATGACTTCTGGATCATGATTTGGATTTGGATGCCAATTTGCGACACACCCGCTCTCCCCTGTGCATGCATCAGTAAGTGCCTGCATTCTGACAGTCACATATACTGGCCTTCAGATTTCACTTTTTCTGTCAGTATTTTTTGCAGGGAGATATGAGACATTGAAGGGAAGAAGAAGAAAAAGAGAGGGTCTCATATACGATTCGTACATTGGGGGAGTGCCTGTTAGAGAGTGCACTTGTCCTGGGCCATCGGCATAGTGAGGTACGGTGGCCAGTTCCTTTCCTCGCCGCCTTACTTCCCCCAGTGTTTCCACCAGGTCCCCATTCACTGCTGGGTGGACAGGGAGCGAGCCCCAGATCCCCGTCGAGCCGAGGCTTGAACCAGGGACCGTTCGCTTAGCGGTCAAGCGCTCTAACCACTTGGCCACCTGCGCTCCACATTGAAGGGAGACATGGGACAAAAATAAAATGCCTAGTTTAATCATACATGTTTAATTTTTATTTCTGATCAAAACCTGTACCATATGAACTGTATGAACACACAATGCTGGTACCGCGATAGAAAAATGTCAGTTTACCCAAAACCTGACTCGACAAAACAGTTCCATTCTTAAGAAGGAATAAAATAAACTCATGCAGGGACATGCCCACATTTTTAACAAGACAATCAGAGATAGCAGACCTTGCCCCTGCAGCGAAACAATGATTTCTTCTTGGCTAGAAGGGAGGTCATTCAGATTATATACATGCACTATTTTCTTATTTGTTTCTTCCATTACTCCAGTTGAATAGAATTTTTGTAGGGTTACGATACATTGCTTTATCAATTTTCAAGGGCATCATTAAAGATAGGCAGTGTGGCACTAGTATTATTAAATAGATCTGTACAAATCATGGTTCATTCTTTTCTCATGAAGCATAATTGTTCAGAAAATATATATGTGATAGTACTCTTTCTTTTTCTTTCTCTTCTTTTTTCTTTGCACCACAACATAATTAATTGAATGGGTTCCATTATCATGGTATAATAATCATATGATCATGATACATTAGCCCAACAAATTTCATGTCAATCCGTCCAGTCGTTGCTGAGTTATGAGTGAAAATCTGGGGTGGGACAAACAGACACACACACACACACACACACACACACACACACACACACACACACACACACACACAGACAGGGTGATCACAATATCTCGCCATCCCACGAGGTGGCGAGGTAACAAAAAATTCTTAAACAATTTCATATTTGTAAACCGCAAAAAAAAAAAAAAAACTATAACGTGATGAATTGTCCCAATTCCCTCCATCTGGACAATTTGGGAATAAAAATTCTCAAATGTTTTTTCCCCAGAATATAAGTTTAATAAATAATACTATATATGGTTATCTAATCTCATCTCATTATCTCTAGCCGCTTTATCCTGTTCTACAGGGTCGCAGGCAAGCTGGAGCCTATCCCAGCTGACTACGAGCAAAAGGCAGGGTACACCCTGGACAAGTCACCAGGTCATCACAGGGCTGACATATAGACACAGACAACCATTCACACTCACTTTAGAGTCACCAGTTAACCTAACCTGCATGTCTTTGGGGGAAACCGGAGGAAACCCACACGGACAACATGCAAACTCTGCACAGAAAGGCCCTCACCAGCCACGGGGCTTGAACCCGGACCTTCTTGCTGTGAGGTGACAGCGCTAACCACTACACCACCGTACTGCCCCTGCAGACTTTAATTCTTAATAAATCCCCAATTCACCAGCGTGCATTACACTATAGAATGGAGGTAGAGGTGAAGGAGAAAATACTTTTAAGTGTTGGTTTATAAAATATTTAACTGTACAAACCTTACTGCAGTGTCCAGCTTCATGGCTCCAAAGGAAGTCAGTTACTCTAAGGGGCAACATCGAACTTCTGATGGAATCTAAAACCTGATTGGATGAAATTAATTTAATTTGATTGCATCTTGACTGGATGAAATTCATAAACCATCCCAAGTCTCCCTGTCCCAAGTCTCCCTGCTCTCCCCAACTTTAATTGCCAGAATCCTGTCCTGTGCTGGCAGAGACACTGATATCGGTATATTTGTATTGTTTTGACATTCTGTGACATAAATAAATAAGTGTATTATAGACTCTCATAAAAAATGTATTGAGGTGTAGCCTGGATGGTACTCACTTTTGGTACCTTCTTTGAAATGTGTATGTGATAAATCTTTAAAGTATTAGTCAGTCTATAAGGAATAACCCCAGTAGATCAGCAGTTTCTGAAACACTCACTGTTTTTTGGTTTTTGCACCATTCTATATAAACTCTAGAGACTGTTGTGTGTGAAAACCCCAGGAGATCAACAGTTTCTGAAATACTCAAACCAGTCCATCTGGCACCAACACCCATGCCACAGTGAAAGTCACACTTTGAGATCACAATTTTTCCCATTCTGATGTTTGAAGTGAACATTAACTGAAGTTCTTGATTTGTATCTGCATGATTTGATGCACTGTGCTTCTGTCAAGGGATTGGCTGATTAGAGAACTGCATAAAACAGCAGGTGGATATAGGGGTGTTCCTAATAAAGTGGCTGATGTCATGATGAAATACTTTAATACACCTTCAAGAATTGCCCCCACATCAGGGAAACTGTTACAGTGGTGCCAAAACCCGGGAGTACTGAAAGGAGCCAGCCCCATGGAGTCCTCGCCATTCAAGGACTTCATCCATGCCTTCGCTACCACTCAGCAGAACCAGCATCAAGCACTGACCACCCTCTGGAAGGAGCAGGAAGAACGCTTCGAAGCCTTGGTGCTGGCCCAGCAGGAAGATCGCCAGGCGCTCCGGCACCTGCTCATGTCGGCAGGGTCCTCGACCACCACCGCAGCAGACCCTCCCCACCTCACCCTTATGAAGATGGGCCCGTGTGATGATCCAGAAGCCTTCCTAGCACTCTTTGAGCAAGCGCCCGAAGCGTGAGGGCAGCTGGTCAAGCAGCGCGCAGTGCACCTACTTCCGCTGTTGATTGGTGAGGCACAGCTTGCCGCGCTGCAGCTCCCCACTGACAGCCGGCTCATATATGCCAACTTGAAGTGAGCTGTCCTACAGTGTGTCAGCCGCTCCCCGGAACACCAGCATCAGCGCTTCCAGACACTGAAGTTGGAGGAGGTCAGCCGGCCATTCACATTCGACCAACAGCTCCGGGATGCCTGCAGGGATGGCTGAGGGCGGATGACCACGATGCTGAGGGAATCATCAACCTAGTGACACTGGAGCAGTTCATCGCATGACTTCTGGGAGGAACGGCAGAGTGGGTCCAGTGTCATCGCTCGGCATCGCTGGAACAATCCATCAAACTGGCAGAGGACCACCTGGCGACAGTTCCGATGGCAGGAAGATGTGTCGTCTCTTCTTTTTTCTCTCCTTCCTCCTCCCTCTCTTCTTCCCTTCCCCAACCTGTTCCCCCACCGCGAAGGCATGGGCCAGCTCCCCCCCAGCAAGCCCAACGCACCTGTGGTGCCTTCCCATTTTTCCCTTCCATGTCTGTGTCTTCTCCCCCTCAGGTGAGTGACGCCTATAACACCGGTGCAGAGGGGAAGCCTGGGCCAGTGTGTTGGTGCTGCGGGGAGCTGGGACATCTTCAGAGTCAGTGCTCCGTGATGGAGATGGGAGCAGTGGTCTGGATCCCCAACGCGCCAGAGACCACCCTCGATCAGGCCAGAGCATATCATATACCAGTAAGTGTGCAAGGGGATACGAATCATGCATTGGTGGATTCTGGCTGTAATCAGACCTCAAGCCATCAAAGCCTGGTGCAAGGTGAGGCATTGGGGAGAGCACAAGTAGTGAAGGTGCTGTGTGTGCACAGGGATGTTCACAACTACCCATTAGTATCCGTCCACATTCTATTTCAGGGAGAAAAGCATAGAATAAAGGTGGCGGTTAATCCTCATCTCATTCACTCACTGATTTTGGGGACTGATTGGCCAGGGTTCAAAGAATTGATGGAATACATAGTAAGAGGTGGGTCCTGCATTAGTATGTCACGGGAAGATCCCGGTGTGGCATTGACTGGGGAAGCTGTCACAGAGCTGTCTACATCAGCACTGCATCAGGGCAATGCGTGGAGTGAAGAGCAGCTCACCCCTTCTCCCTCTCTCAGGGATTCCCTTGAGGATTTCCCATTAGAGCAGTTGTGAGACGAGACTCTGCATCCTGCGTTTGACCAAGTGAGAGTAATCGATGGTCAAACTCTCCAGCCAAGTGCGACACCAGCCTTCCCATATTTTGCTATTATTAAGTTACAGGTTGTACCAAGTGACACAGGACATTCAAACCAGTGACCAAATAACCCAGTTGTTTATCCCAAAAAGCTGTAGGGAACTTGTATTCCATGTGGTTTACTTTAATCCCATGGACGGACACTTAGGGCAGGATAAAACACTAGCCCGTATAATGGCCTGGTTCTAGTGGTCAGGGATTCGTGGGGATGTCCATCAGCGGTGTGCAGTGTGCCACGAATGCCAATTAGTAAATCCCGCGGCCACTCCAAAAGTGCCTTTGCACCTTCTCCCTCTAATCAAGACCCCTTTTGAGAGAATTGGTATGGATCTCGTCAGGCCATTAGATTGCTCAGCACGGGGATATTTCTTTATTTTAGTTCTGGTGGACTATGCAACGTGATATCCGGAAGTGGTGCCTCTCCACAATATCTCAGCACACAGTATTGCAGAAGTGTTCTTCTGTATTATCTCCCGGATTGGAATTCTGAAAGAAGTCCTGACAGACCAAGGCACTACATTTATGTCACGCACACTGTATGGGTTATTGGGAATTAAGTCTATCTGCACCAGTATCTATCACCCACAAATGGATGGCTTAGTGGAACGGTTTAATCAGACACTCAAAAACTTAATTCAGAAATTTGTAAGTGAGGATGCATGTAATTGGGATAAATGGCTCAAGCTCCTGTTATATGCAGTACAAGAGGTCCCGCAAGCCTCCACAGGTTTTTCTCCGTTTGAGTTCTTATATGGGCATAAGCCACATGGCATTTTGGACATGCTACAAGAAAATTGAGAGGAGGGACCTTCACCTAGCAAGAACAAACTTCAGTATGTTCTTGACCTGCGTGTAAAACTCCACACCCTCACGCACTTAACCCAGGAAAATTTACGGCAGGCACAAGAACGTCAAGTCTGGCTGTATGACAGGGGCACGCGCCTTAGAGAGTTCACACTAGGAGACAAAGTGCTCATATTATTGCCCACATCGAGCTCCAAATTAATCGCCGGGTGGCAAGGGCCCTTCAAGGTCACATGGCATGTCAGGGACATCAACTATGAAGTGAGACAAACAGATAGGGATGAAGCATTGCAAATTTACCATCTCAATCTGTTAAAACATTGGAACAAGGGGGTCCCCATTGCATTGGCATCAGTAGTTCCAGAGAAGGTGGAGCTGGGGCCAGAAGTAAAAAAAAAAACATCTCAAGCCACTCCGGTCCCTTGTGTAGACCACCTCTCATCAACCCAACTCACGGAGGTGGCCAAGTTGCAGAAGGAATGTTCCGATGTGTTCTCGCCCCTTCCTGGCCTCACCCACCTCAAAGAACACCACACTGAGATGCCCCCGGGGGTGGGGGTGTGTAGCCACCCTTACCGCTTGCCCAAACACACAAAAAAAGTTGATTCGGGATGAACTCAAGGCCATGCTCAAAATGGGCATAATCGAGGAGTCCTATAGTGACTGGAGCAGCCCGGTGGTCCTGGTTCCCAAGACCGATGGGTTGGTCCGGTTTTGTGTGGACTATAGAAAGGTCAACGTGGTGTCTAAATTTGATGCATAACCAATGCCTCAGATTGATGAGTTGCTCGATCGGTTAGGCGTGGCTCACTTTTATTCGACACTGGATCTAACAAAGGGATATTGGCAGATCCCCTTGACTCCTCTACCCTGAGAGAAAGTGGCCTTTTCCACACCGTTTGGGTTATACCAATTTGTCATGCTTCCTTTTGGGTTATTTGGGGCTTCCACTATTTCCAGCAGCTCATGGACAAGATCCTCCGCCCTCACGCCGCCTACATGGCAGCATACCTCCACAACACAATTATTTATAGCAATGACTGGCCACGGCATGTGAAGCACCTTAGGGCCATCCTAAAGTCACTGAGGCATGCAGGTCTCATAGCTAACCCGAAAAAGTGTGCAATTGGGCAGGTGGAAGTATGGTAACTGGGTTTCCACTTGGGTCATGGCAGGTACGTCCCCAAATTAACAAGGACTCCAGCAATTGCAGCCTGCCCGAGGCCCAAGACCAAAAAGGGGTGAGATAGTTCCTGGGGCTGGCTGGCTACTATCGTAGGTTCATACCTAATTATTTGGACGTCACCAGCTCGTTAACTGATCTCACTAAAAAGGGAGCACCAGATCAGGTCCAGTGGATGGAGCAGTGACAACAGGCTTTCACTAAAGTAAAAGCTGCACTGTGTGAGGGGCCACTTTTACACTCCCCTGACTTATCTCTCCCCTTTGTTTTACAGACGGACGCATCAGACAGGGGGCTGTTCTGTCCCAGAAGGTGGAGGGCGAGGAGCGTCCAGACACTCATTTTCTATTGTGCTGTACTTTGGCTCTCACATGGAGAGCTTGTGGCTGATGTACAGCACTGGACACTCCTCCCCCTCCACCACCTGGGACAAAACAGCCCCCAGCCCTCTATCTGACACGTCGGTCTGTCAAACAAAAGGGAGAGAAAAGTCAGGAGAATGCAACAGCAGGCCCCCCACACAAAACTGCCTTTACCTGAGCAAAAGCCAGTTCGCACAGCTCTGTCCACTGGACCCGATCTGGCACCCCCTTAATTAGTGAAGTTAGTCAGCGGGCTTGTGACATCTGAAAAGTTAGGCACGAACTGCCTACAATAGCCAGCCAGCCCCAGGAGCTGCATCACCCCTTTTTTGGTCTTAGGTCTCAGGCAGGCCGCAATCACTGCAGTCTTATCAATTTGGGGATGCACCTGCCCATGACCCAAGTAGAAGCCTAGATACTGTACTTACATCTGTCCAGTTGCACACTTCTTCACGTTTGCTGTGAGCCCAGCACGCCTCAGCGACCTCAGGACTGCCCGAAGATGCTGTAAATGCCGTTCCCAATCATTACTATAAATGATTGTCATCGAAGTAAGCCACCGCATACGCATTGTAAGGACAGAGAATTAGGTCCATGAGATGCTGAAACATCACTGGAGCTCCAAACAAACTGAAAGGAAGGGTGACAAATTGGTGTAAGCCAAATGGAGTGGAAAAGGTTGTTTTCTCTCGGGATAATGGAGTCAAGGGGATCTGCCAATATCCCTTTGTTAAATCCAGTGTGGCGTAAACGTGAGCCGTGCCTAATTGACCGAGCAGTTCATCAATGCGAAGCATCGGGTATGCATCAAATTTAGACACCACATTGACTTTTCTATAGTCCACACAGAACCAGACTAACCCATCGGGCTTGGTTCCCAAGACCACTGGGCTACTCCAGTCACTGTGTGACTCCTCAATTACTCCCATCTTAAGCATAGTCTGGAGTTTGTCCTGAACCACATTTTTCTTGTGCTCGGGGAGCCACACACCACCTGTGGACATCGGTGCAAATCCCTGGCCAATAGAAACGGGCCATGAGATAATTTAGTGTTTTATCCTGTCCCAAATGCCCAGCCATAGGATTATGATGAGCCGCATGGAATAAAAGTTCTCTACAGCTCTTCGGGACCAACAACTGTGTGATCTTTTCCTTCGTTTGAGTGTCCTGTGTCACTTGATATAGCTTATCCTTAATAATACAGAAGTATGGGAAGGAAAGCATAATGCTGGGCTGGAGGATTTGGCTATCAATTACTTTCACTTGCTCAAAAGCGTGTCTCAGAGATTCATCATGCACCTGCTCCAATAGGAAGTCCCCTAAGGGGTTCCCCAGAGAGGGAAGAGGGCTCTCCCCACTCTCTGTGTCATCATGACGTGGAGCTGACGTGGACGGCTCTGGGACCGCCTCCCTAGCCAATGTTGCAGCGGGATTCTCCCGTGATGTGCTACTGCAGGACCCACCCACTACTATCTGTTTTATTAACTTTTTAAAGCCCAGCCAATTGGTTCCTAAGATCAGCAGATGGGTGAGGCTTGGACTAACCACTGCCTCTACACTATGCTTTTCTCCCCAGAAATTAATAGTGATGGGCATTAGTGGATATTTTTGTATCTCACCGTGCACACACTTAACCTTCACCAAACATGCATTTCCCAGTGCCCCACATTGAATCAGGCTTTGATGTATGGCGGTCTGATTACAACCCGAATCCACCAAAGCCTGATGTGCACCCCCTTGAATACTCACAACTATCCTGTATGCCCCCGCTCAATCAGGGGAAGCCTATGGTGCAGCAGAGACACAAATCAGTAGCCTCACCTCCTTGCAGAAGCACTGATTCCCCACCTTCCCTCCATGCCAACAAATCTTCACGGGCTCGCTCTCGATTCTGGTGAACATGGATGAGTTCATCTGTGGAGAGAGAGGGGGTTATTGGCAGCACAGACACAGAGGGAAAAGGGAGAGTAGAAACACGAGGACAGACATGAGTGCAGGGAGTGGGTGTCAGGGGAATTGGCCCCCATTTCCATGGGGCTGGGGTAGGGGAGACGCAAGGAGAGGTAGAGGGAGGGGGAGAAGGAGAAAGCAAAAGTGAGAGAGAAAGCAGATAAGTTGTAGCAGCACCTGCTTCTGGAAATGCTGTCAGATGGTCCTTGGCCAGCCGGACCACCTCCTCCAGTGACGTTCGGTGACACCGGATCCATGCTGATGTCTCACTTGGCAGCTGGGTGATGAACTACTCCAGTGTCACTCACTCGATGATGGACTCGACATCGCACTCGCCGGCCAGCAGTCACTGTTGTCAGACGTCCCGGAGCTGTTGTGCAAACACAAACGGACAGCCCACTTTGCTGTATGCTAGTGAGCAGAAGTGCTGGTGCTGCTCTTCTGGGCCACAGCCAACCCACTGTAGGATGGCATGCTTCATGTGGAGGTATCTCAGCATGTTGGTGGCTGGGAGCTGTCGAGCCATGAGCTGGGCTTCCCCCGACAGGAGCGGCAGTAGGTGAGCCACCCACTGTGAGGTTGACCATAAGCTCGCCTCTGCGACACGTTGAAACAGCTCGAGGAAGGCGTCAGGATCGTCTTGTGGCCCCATTTTCACCAGCTGGATGGGCATGCTGGCCACAGGGACGACAGCTGAAGCACCCGCTGACTGGATCCAGCTCCGAATCACCTGCCGGTCCTCTGCTTGGGCTTCGAGCAGAGCCTGGAAGCACCGACCTTGATCGACTGACAGTGCGACATGGGTGTGCTGCTGCCACTGGAGGTCATTGGCGAGCATTTGGAGGAGCTCTCTGACTGGTTCGGACTTCATGGTGGCATTTGTTCCTCAGTCCCCGGTTTCAGCACCAGTGTAACAACTGTTTAACTTGGGGGAAACAGAGGAACTGGAAGCAAGCTTCAGAACAGGTGCATTTTTAATTTTACAGTTTTCAATGATGATTAATATGTAAGCTTTCATGCAAACACATACGTGGGATGACACAGCTCTCTCTCTTGTTCCTGGCTTCCTGAAAGACACACAGAGACACAGGTTAATAGACAGTAAGTAATTCGACATAGGTGCACCTCATCACATTTTACCTGCTGGTTCAACCTGCCTCTTCGCTGTTCACAGCCAGCGCTCGACCACACCCCTGCTACCACAAGGACATTTAAGTGATTCTCTGAAAACAATATGGGTTTAAAGATATTTGTGGTAATACTGAGAGTCATTCTGACCTGCTGATGTCTCCTGACCCAACAATCTCCACCTGTATTCTGAGCACCATATGCACCCTTTTAAGGTATTGTATGCGCCAATCATTTAAGGTATTGTATGCGCCAATCCAGCAATGAGCTCTGCATTTGTATTTGTAGTTGCACTTCCACTGAACCTTTTATACATCTCTAGACTCTTATTCCTATTCACTTGCACTTAAAATCATACATTTTCAAAGCCTTTTCTATCCTATATTTGCAGAGTGCTTTCTGTTCTCTGGGTTTTACCCACTTTCTCTAGGTTGCTCTAGGTTTCTTCAAGGTTGTTCTTTGGTTTCCACAGGTCTTTATGGTCCATAACGGCCTCTTCTCTGGGTTTTGAGAGTTTTGAGAAGAAGAAGAACAACTTTATTCATCACGCGTACACTTGTGAAATTTCTCTCTGCATTTTACCTATTAGAAAACACACACATGCACACACACATGAGCAATGAGTACACACACATACCCAGATCAGTGGGCAGTCATGCTTACAGTGCCCGGGGAGCAGTTGGGGATTAGGTGCCTTGTTCAAGGGCACCTCAGCCTAAAGGCCTCTGCATGCTCTTGCGACAAGGCTTTCGCAGATAGCTTTTCACAGACAGTTGTAATTTATCGTTGAGCGGGGAGTAATAGGTGTGCGCGATGTTATTCACCGCCACAACACAAGGGGGCGCGAAGTCGCGAAATCGCTAGGAGTAGTTGGTGGGTGTGGTTAGTGGAGTGTTTATCCTCTGGTTACTTATAATGACTAGAACTGGAGTCGTATAGATGTACGTACTTCCTCACTTCCTCGAGCAACCGCTCTTCGTGCTGCTCCATCTTCGCTCGTGTTTTTAAAAATGGCGGTCGTGAAAACAAACCAAACCGGGAAAGTAGGGAAGCGGAAGTGCGTGTACAGCGGATGTAGAGTGGACCAATCAGAGCCCTCTTGTCTGCGACGCTGTCTGTGGTGGTCACAATTTTTGGGAGGTGCGCGCAGAGCGTCTGCGAAGGGGGGGGCTTTGCAGACGCCATCTGCGAGGACTGGGTTGTCAGCATAAACTGGCCTTAAGGCTGCCCCATGTTAATCTAATCACATGTCTTTGAACTGTGGGGGAAACCCAGAGCACCTGGAGGAAACCCATGCAGACACAGGGAGAACATGCAAACTCCACACAGAAAGGCACCCATTGGCTGCTGGGCTCGAACCCAGAACCTTTTTGCTGTGAGGCAACAGTGCTAACCACTACATCACCGTGTCTGGGTTCCTCCAAGTTTTCTCAAGTTGTTGAGGTTCATTCTGAAGAGTTAGTCTAAGTTCTTGAAGTCATTATTTATCTTTCCTTGCCACTGCATCTTCTTGTTCATTGGCGTTCTGGATTTCTGTAAAGCTGCTTTTTGAATGTCCACATTTTGTGGCTTTCCGTTCCTTCACAGGTTCTGCTAAAGCACCACTAAATTGGCATTGATCACTAATTTTATATTTATGGATCAAGCTCTGAAATCTCTGCACATCTGAACAGACGCCAGATTCGCGGACTTCTCTGCATGTTCTTTACCACTTCTAAGTAAACAGCAGCACTAAAACAAGGACTTGTTGTTTGAGTTTCCTTTTGCTTCTGTGGCATGTAGACTACCAAAGTCCCAGGAGCAAACACTAAAGAATTAGAAGTGCATCAATATAAACCTTTAAGCTGCTGTTACAGGAAATTAATCAACCCTTTCTAATTAAGCATTCAACAGTGGTATAACTGTTCTTTTCAGCTCATGAACTCTGTAAAGGAGCGCTCTTGAGGAGCTCCATGACTGCGGTAAATGTTTGCACACAAAACTATTTACCTTCAGTCAATAGTATGAGGCTGTGTGTGTGTGTGTCTGCTCGCTCTTCATAATAACTTCAACACATCATTTGAAGCAGTTTCCTTTTTTACTTTGCTTCTCACATCTCATCAGAGCCGTCTGTAAACAAAAGCTCGGATGCACTTTGAGTGTCTGATTTATCCATCTCTCAGCTTCAGAGAACACGACGTTGCTCGATTGTTAAAAGCAATGAGGAGGCTTGATATTACTGCAGATGAGCTGAAACTTTTTGTGTAGTTCAGACGGTGAGCAATAGATTGAAATTCTTTCCAAGGCATTGTAATGAAATTTGGAAAATGTCAGTGTGATATGATCAACTATAATTTTTTTTGAAGATTTTAGTGATTAGAAAGAAGTGTTTCTGTATCACACCAAAGTAAACCAACATCACACAAAAGTCATTGCCTGAAATTTCATGTACACAAGCCATTCTTTTGGACAATTTCATGCCTGGGCTTTCTAAAAAGACTGTCATCTTACTGGCACTTCAGATGTCCGTCTGGGGGGGGGGATTCAATGGTTTATCTACATAAACCTGCCACAGTGATTTCCTATCATTATTTTTTTTTGTTTCATACCTAGAACCTGTCAGGGAAAAGAACCATGAAAGAACCTGGGAAGAATTATTTTCTATTCTATGTGTTAAATATTTATGTGTGCATTGAAATGGCAAATTATTGGTAATTATTTTTATTCATAATCCTTAGAAACTATCAATGTTCAAATTAGAAGAACCTGTGAAGAATGCTTTTGTTGTTGTTTTGTTGTTTTTTAAAGAATATATACATTAACTGGATATAGTGGATAAGTGTGCAATTCAAACTACAAATTATTGGTCATTATTAGTGTGCTTGCTCAAGCAAGGCAAGCACACTATTGTTCTTCTTAAGTTTACTTATTCTGCCTTATTCCGACACGTTTTTTTGGATCCACTACTCCTCCTAGGGCGTTCGAGATAGAGACACCGTTCCAACTCTGAGACGTCTGGCCCGAAGTGGTGTAGTGTGCTTGTATACAGCTTTTGGATCAACGTGCCCGTTCTCTTGTTCTTGTTTTTCTTTCGTTTTTTTTTCCCATAGAGAATGAATAGGGCTCATGAATCGAATCGTCCTACTCGGACACGCTCCATCGCAGACGCACCAAACCTCATGTGATACTCAATGGCCACTTTATTAGGAATATTTATATGCACACACCATAGCAATTAGCATATAAGCATTCATGTGTTACCATGCTAGCTGTTAGCATGTTATCCATTACGATATCATGCCTGCTGTTAGCTCGCGAGTTGTTAGCATGTTCACCATTAGCATGTTATCATGAGAGCTGTTAGCATGTTAGGATTAGCATGGTAGCATGCAGAGTTCGCATGTTTGCTGTTAGCGAGTTTGTCTGAGCATGTTAGCATGCTAACTGTTAACATGTTAGCTGTTAACATGTCACCCTCAGCGTGTTAGCATGCTAAAAGTTAACATACTAGCCGTTAGCATGATAGCTGTCAGCATATTAGCCTTAAAGTGTTAGAATTTTAACAAATAGCATGTTAATCATTAGCATGTTAGAATGATAGCTGTTAGCATGTTATCTATTAGCATGTTAGCATTAACATGTTAACATGCTAGCTTTTAGCATGTTAGTATGCTGTTAGCATGTTAGTATGCTAACTGTTAGCATGCTAGTTGTTAGCATGTTGGCATTAGCATGTTGGCATGCTAGCTTTTAGCATGCTAGCATGATAGCTGTTCTGCTATAGCTCAGCAAGCACACTTTGCATTTTCTCTGTGGAAATGTAGTCTAGTTTTCTTTGTAATCCCTAGAACCTGTCATGGTTTGAAATAGAACCCATTTAGGTTCTAGTTTCAGGTAAGTGTGATGTAAACTACAAATTATTGCTTTTTTTAACACCTAAATCCTGTTGGTTCTTGGTACACTGTACAGACCTCTTTAATGGGTCATGAGCTCTGGGTTCTAAGTAAAATGTTTCTTTGCGATAAATTAAATTTCGTTCATTATGTGTGAGGGTGCACATACTTTTGCATTCAAATGTGCAGGACGAGACTTAATAAACCAGGAGATATCAGTGTGGGTTCATGTAATTTTATTTTTTATTGTTAATAATTGTATCAAAGTCTCATCTCATCTCATCTCATTATCTCTAGCCGCTTTATCCTTCTACAGGGTCGCAGGCAAGCTGGAGCCTATCCCAGCTGACTATGGGCGAGAGGCGGGGTACACCCTGGACAAGTCGCCAGGTCATCACAGGGCTGACACATAGACACAGACAACCATTCACACTCACATTCACACCTACGGTCAATTTAGAGTCACCAGTTAACCTAACCTGCATGTCTTTGGACTGTGGGGGAAACCGGAGCACCCGGAGGAAACCCACGCGGACACGGGGAGAACATGCAAACTCCGCACAGAAAGGCCCTCGCCGGCCCCGGGGCTCGAACCCAGGACCTTCTTGCTGTGAGGCGACAGCGCTAACCACTACACCACCGTGCCGCCTGTATCAAAGTCATTTAATTTAAAATATATAATACAAAAAAAAAAAAAAACCATGACTAAACTGAGGGTGGCATGGTGGTGTAGTGGTTAACACTGTCACCTCACACCAAGAAAGTTCTGGGTTTGAGTCCAGTATCCGACAGGGGCCTTTCTGTGTGGAGTTTGCATGTTCTCCCCGTGTCTGCGTGGGTTTCCTCCGGGTGCTCCGTTTTCCCCCACAATCCAAAGACATGCAGGTTAGGTTAGGCCATTTGCAGGAATTGGTCATGTGTCAATTTTCCCCATAGAAACAAGCCCATGGTGGGCAAGCTAACTTGACATTCCTTGACAACCATAAGAGTTTGACTGGCGATGCGAAGCAATCTATTTCTATAATAGCTGTTTTTACCTTTTCTACTGGCTTTTTTGACCTGAATTTTCATGTATACTTGGAAAATGTTTGTGGTTTTAACTTCTGTCATAAGTTAAGAAGCCTGGGTTCGGGAGAACCCGCCTGTCCTGCCGGAACGTTCGCGGCTGGCTACACGATGGATGCGTGGGAGAAGTGTCGGGTCGTGTGCCTGGCGGTTCTTTCTGTGGAGGACATTGAAGACATCTACCTATTCGGAACCATGATTACAGGACTTTTGCTGATTGGATTAGGCATTACCCTGGTTTATCGAGGAAATCAGGAAACGGTGACAGCTGTTCAAAGCCCCATAAAGCTGCCCGACATGATTGAAACGGTGGGCAGAGCTGTCGGCACTCAGACTGTGGCTTTTCAGAACTTGAACTGCAACATGGATAACATCATTGAGAAGCTTTTGGCTTTGCAAAGGAAATGGATTGTTTCAGAGACCAGAATGGACAGAATGGACAGACAGAGTGGTCATGTAAAAGAATGCGTCTGCTCGCCAGACCAAACAATCCCAATCTTATTTGCTTTCGGCTCCCTTAGACAGCACTGGCCTCGGCCAAGGCCGTTGCTGGGACAACATCTCCCCCTGAAGGTCACTGCTGTGAGACGCTCTCGTATTCCTCCCCCCTCTTCCCGCGGTTGCCGCTTTTACCCCCAGTGTGACAAGTGGGTGCGTGACCAGTGCCATCATGGCTGCAGGAGCGGACGGCTGCTTGCTTGCACTGGGTTACCTCTACCTCCTCTCCTCCCCCCCACCCCCCTCAAGTCCCGAGTCTTCATGTTGTAAAGTGTACTTGTGGTTTTTTTTTTAATGTTCCCACACTGTACTCCTCACAGGAGCATAGTGTGGGGGTTGCTTTTTTTTCTCTTCCCCTCTCTTCATGTTACTCTGTATTTTTTCTTTTCATCCCTGTCTTCCTGTCCTGTCTACTCCCACCCTGTTAATTGTGTGTATGTAAGGACAGGTTGATGGTCAATTTCGCTGGTAAGCCACTCGTAGGCAAAAATATTTTTGGCCGCTAGGCAGGTGGGTCTAGTTTACTAGGCTACTGGTACTTGTGACTAGTGGTAATAAAGGTGTGGCAGCGGGGGCGTGGTCAAGCGTCGGTCTGTGAATGGAGGGCGGAGTCAGGGAAGGTAAGTGGTGAAATCACTGCACCTGACGGGAATTAACCTGTGTTTGTGTGTCTTCCCCAGTGACCGTGCCCTATAAGAGGAGAGGGAGCACGGAGGAAGGGAGCTACTCCCGACCTGGATACCTGTGTGTGTGTGTGCGTGCGTGCATGCATAGTTAAAAGCTGAAAAGCTACAATAAACGAGTTTTGAGAACTCAGTTCTGGCCTGCCGTGCTTCTGTGCTCCACCCACCTAGAACACTTGCTGCAAAAGGGTTCATTCATTCATTCATAAAGCAAATCATTGGCCATAAAAGAGAGTTTTTTGGACTCAAGTTGGTTGCCGCCAAAAGAAATTCATGTGCGAAATGGCAGATTTCTCAGGTATGTTTATAACATATAATTTCTCCTTTTCTACCTTTATCATTGGCTTAATGTGTGAAGATTCTTGAAAATAAATACAGATATATAAATATAGATATAGCTGCCATTTCGCACGTGAATTTCTTTCGGCGGCGACCAACTTGAGTCCAAAAAACTCTCTTTTACAGCCAATGATTCGCTTTAACTTACAACAGAAGTTAAAACCACAAACTTTTTCCAAGTACACACGAAAATTTGGGTCAAAAAAGGACAGTAGAAAAGGTAAAAACAGCTATTATAGAAATGGATTGCTTCGCATCGTCAGTCAAACTCTTATAGTTGTCAAGGAATGTCAAGTTAGCTTGCCCACCATGGGCTTGTTGCTATGGGGAAAATTGACACGTGACCAATTCCTGCAAATGGCCTATTGGTGGCTCTAAATTGACTGTAGGTGTGAATGGTCGTTTGTCTCTATTGGCCCTTTTCCACTACCCTTTTTCAGCTCACTTCAGCTTGCTTCAGCTCACTTCAGCCCGACACAGCTCGCGTTTCGACTACCTCAGAACAGCACGACTCAGCTCGCTTCAGCTCTGCTCAGCACCCAAAACTCGCACGGTTTTGGAGTAGGGCTGAAGTGAGCCAAACTGAGCCGAGTGGGGCTAGGGGCGTGAGGAGACACTCCCCTGTGCACTGATTGGTGAGGAGGAGTGTCCTCACATGCCCACACACGCCCCGCGAGCACGCCGGGATCTGTAAACACCGTAAACCCGGAAGAAGAAGAATTACGAATTACGAGAATTTCTGAAGCCTTATGCGCCTCGCCTCATCTATACGCTCTTGCCAGTATCTGTTGGCGTTGTCGGTGACAACAAGCCACAGCACCAAGACCAGCAACACTAACGACTCCATGTTTATTGTTTACTATCCGGGTCGTGAGACTACCGCTTAAAAGGTCACTGATGTCACTGTTTGCGCCGCCTAACGACATCACGTGACATCCACCCACTTTCGCTAACTCCGCCCAATGTGTCCACCCACTTCCAGCCAGCACGGTTCAGTGCGGTTGTAATCGAAATGCAACTCCAACAGCCCCGCTCAGCTCGACTCAGCCCAACTCAGCACCGCACGGCTCAGCCCAACTCAGCCGCGTTGGTAGTGGAAAAGCGGCATATGTGTCAACTGTGATGACTTGTCCAGGGTGTACCCTGCCTCTCCCCCATAGTCAGCCGGAATAGGCTCCAACTCGCCTGCGACCCTGTACAGGATAAGCGGCTAAAAATAATGGATGGATGACTAAACTGAATGTCTATAGGACAATAAAATACAGCCTGCAGTTTCCTTTAGATAAAAAAAAACCTAGAAAGATAATAGCATGGTTTGTTTTATCTTTAGAACATTTTTCACTTGACATTAAACTAGAAAGAGATCCATTGAATCATTTCATTGTATAAACTCTGTCCCTCTGCCACAAGATGGTGTCGTAAAGCCATGAAGCTGAAATTTGGTGTGACCCATTTTAACTCAGTCCAACCCTTATGTCACATTTCTACCAGTAATGCTGCTTGTCTAAACATTTTCAGTTTCTCTTTAATTCTCCTCTGATGGGAAATTGCTCTTTCACAGTCACACTAGACTGAAATTCCTGGCTGAAACATAACTGTTGGTTGTTGGGGTTTTTTCCATCCAAGTTTGTGTGTGTGTGAGAGAGAGAGTGTGTGAGAGTGTGAAGAATTGTTCCAGTGAACTTTGGCCGTCACTCAGGAGTTCAGAGCTCAGGAAAAGCAGGATATGGAGACACACTCTCACTTTCTGTTTGATGACAGGAAGCTTATCAAGTTCCTGAGAAAAAGCAAACTACCAACGAAGCGTGTTGTAGCACCGTGCATAAACATGTAAGCTGAGGATACTTCACAGGGGGACATGGTTATGTAAAGTTTGTAATAAAAAGAGAGAGAGAAATTATTAAAATGTGTTGCTCAAACACCAGAAAATGGGTCTTTAAGGTATGATGGAAAAATCATCCCATACATACACACTGGAAAGCACGTAAAGATGAGTTTCAATGTTATACCACAAACACGTGTGAACCACATGGGATCACGTGTGGGAAAAATGTGTCATGTTAGAAGTCAGCAGAATTACATGACATGTGAAAGGAAATGTGTGCGCGTGTGTGGGGAAGAGTGAATTTGTGAAAGTGAATGCGACATTTACAGAAAAAAAATCATGTGAAAAGAAAAGAAAATGTGTAAAAACCACATGAAAAATAAACAAAATCATACAAAACTAAACAAAATGTGTAAAAAAAAAAAAAAATCACATGAAACTAAACCAAATGTAAAATTTACAAGAATGAACAAAGCGTGGAGAAAAAAAAAAATCACATGTGGAAAATGAATCTTTTCCAGCAAAAATAATGTTTATATGAATCATTTGCAAAAATGACATGAAAATAAAAGAGTTGTAAAAATGATTGAAAAAACTGAATCATGTGTAAAACTATGTGAAAATAAATGAATACTGGAAGAAATTTGGAAATAAAATCAAAATGTAATAAAATAAAATGTATGTAAAAATCAATCATGAAAAACAATATAAATGAACCATTTGTAAAAATCACATGAAAGTCAAGGAATCGTGTAAAAAATAATGTTAAAAAATTAACAGTGCATAAATCATCAAATATGAAGATAAATTAAGCATGTGCATTAGGGTGGTCCCGAAATGTATGGGAAAATTTTTTTTTACCAAAACATTCCAACCAGGGCGGCACGGTAGTGTAGTGGTTAGCGCTGTCGCCTCACAGCAAGAAGGTCCGGGTTCGAGCCCCGTGGCCAGCGAGGGCCTTTCTGTGCGGAGTTTGCATGTTCTCCCCATGTCTGCGTGGGTTTCCTCCAGGTGCTCCGGTTTCCCCCACAGTCCAAAGACATGCAGGTTAGGTTAACTGGTGACTCTAAATTGACCGTAGGTGTGAATGGTTGTCTGTGTCTATGTGTCAGCCCTGTGATGACCTGGCGACTTGTCCAGGGTGTACCCCGCCTTTCACCCGTAGTCAGCTGGGATAGGCTCCAGCTTGCCTGCGACCTTGTAGAACAGGATAAAGCGGCTAGAAATAATGAGATGAGACATTCCGACCACCCTACTATTTTTTTACATAGGCTAAAAGAAGGCAACAAGCAAAATTTCAGAAAAATTGGTTAATATTTAGAGGTGCCACATGAGGTTGCAAATCGGGTTAAGCCATTAACATTAGTTGGTGCGTAGACTGTTGCAGAGAAGACCTCAAACCCCCAAAAAGTCACAGTTCTAGAGGGAATATGCCACTTCTATGAAAAAGAAGAGGCAGGAAGAGTTTATAGACTGATAGAAGGTTAACTTTCATGCACTAAGGGGTTCTTAAACAATGAGCACTGACTGTAATATGCTGATGGCTGATGAAGTTGTGAATGTTTTTCTTTCTATGTTTTTCAGATGGCTAGCAACAGTAATACAAGTAGTACTGGTGGTGCAAAGCACAAAACCAGAAAGGACAGTTATGTTTGGTTAATTGGTCCCACTTCCAAGGAACTGTCTGGGAGAAAGCTTCCTTCTGCTAGGGAAGTCCTTAGTGTGTTCTTTTATAAGATACCATCAGGGCCGTCGACAGGGGGGGACAACCGGGTATTTTGTCCCGGGCCCAGGCATGAGGGGGGGCCCAGAACTGGTCCCTCATGAAGATGCCATTAATCATTCTGTTTCATTTCAAAATGTGTTGATTTGGGGGAGAAAAATGTGCTATAGAATGATTTCTGGTTCTTTTGCCTTTATTGTCTTCGAAAATAGATTCAAGAACCCACGTACCACCCCTAATGCAGAAATGGTTTGGTCTTTGATTAAGGCGCCAAATAACACGGCACTATAGAGATCTTGCAGTCACGTGACCGGAAAGTACACAACCGCCATCTTGTCGGTCAAAAACACCGCTGAATACTGCTGCACTCGTGTACAGAATGGGTCAATTTCACCGACGGACTACACGGCTCATTTTTCTAATGAACAGATAACAAGATATATGTCTAAAATAAATGATCTACAGATTAGTGACCCTTATGGCTTTCCGGACGGAGTTTTCACGACCGGATTTTGAACTGCCAGCGGAATACCCGGACGTGTATAATTACCTCATTAACTTTCCCTCGCTGTTCAGTGGTGAAGCACTGCGTGCTTATAAATCTCTGCACAGTTATCTTTACAGAAATTCAGGATTTGTCAGCGACTCAGATGTGGCATCTTGTAAACAAAATGATCCTCACTGGATGGGTAAGTCACTTAAGTATTGAGTATAGCACTGACCAGCCGATTATAGAATAGAATAAGGTAATTCCAAATCGTCCGTGTTGTTTACATGGATCTGGCGTTGGAGAGGTAGAGGCTTGGCAGTGGAGATTTGAGTGGCTGTTTGTATGTGTATATGTATGTGGCAATCATATCCAAATGTTTTAGGCACGCTTGCTGAGCTGCGCTGAGCTGGACTCCGGTTAGCTGAAAGCCCGTGGAACGCTGCCTCTTGTTAATTAAACCTTATTTTGTTAGAAATCATCCCGTGTAGATACGACGGCATGTGAAATTGCCAGCTAGATAGAGTTTAATGTAACGAATGGGCTATAAATGGGGTGTTTTGAGGTTAGTATGTTGCAAAACATTAAACTTTCGCTTAGACTGGATACTCTTCAAACAATTCCCTTGCTCAAGTGAAAAATGATAGGCCTGTATGAAAAGCGCAATTAATGAAAGTAGCCTAACAAGCCCTAAATGAATAAAACAACCTCTGTTTTATTGTTGTTGCTTACACGTTAAGATTTTGAAATCTTCTCGGTCCAGTTCTATATCCAGGGAACGTTGTAATCCTTTTGGTTTATCCGTAATAAACGTGTCAGCCCCCAGGTCAGATAGGCTAATGTTACGTGGTTGGGAGGGTGTCAATTTTTTTTTGTAACATTCTAAATCGAGTACGGAAAGGACGTTTATGAAAAACAAGACAAAAAATACACTGAAAAACTCACTGTACACATCACTAGTGGTGATGCTTCTATGTTCAGATTTCGGGAAAGCCATAACTCCGTTCTCATTGAGGCCCAGTTCCATCCCGTAAACAATCATTTTGGTTTATTAACTACCTGCGCTCAAACATGTCACAGGAGAGGCTCAATGGGCTGGCTATGCTCTCTATAGAGCGCGAACTTGCAAAGAAGCTGGACTTCAATGACCTTATTGATGACTTTGCCACAGCAAAAGTCCAGCGCATTGCATTTCGCACCTGAATAGTTGCAGACTAAGGAAATGTTCAAACTGTAAATATGTTGAAATGTTGAAATAAAATGGTTGACTGTTATAATGGGCTTGGAATACCTGTTATTTAAGGGTTGGAGTGAATGGAGACTGTGAAAAGAGGGGTTGGGTGTGGGTGGTTGCTGTGTGGCGATGCGCGTGTGTGTGTGTGGGGGGGCCCACTCAGATTATTTTGTCCCAGGCCCAGCCAAAGCTGTCAACGGCCCTGGATACCATAATACCGAAGGGTTTAGAAAATCACAGACAAGTAATAGCTATTGTTACTTTGAACACAGGAAATTATATTACTGTATTGTTTGTATTAATATGAAACAGTTAATAAGCCACATTATTTTATATTGTGTCTTGAGTGAAAACTTTAATGGCTTTGTGGCACCTCTAAACATTGTTCAATCTTAACCAAATTCCGCACAATAACTTCTTTTAGGCAATGTAAAAAAAAAAAGGTAAGGTGGTCATAACAAAATCCTAAAAAAAAAATTTGGGGACCACCCTAATGTGCATAAAATGAATCGCATGTAAAAAAAAAAAAAAAAAAAAAATCATATACAATGATAAGGGAATTGTGCAAAAATGGCAAGAAAGTAGATTAATAAATGTGTAAAATTACAGGTGAAAATAGTGTGTAAAAATAATGTATAGAAAACACGTGAATTTGAATGAAATCGTGTAAAAAATTACAGGAAAATAACTGAATTGTGGAGAAAAAAAAATCACGTGGGGAAAAAAACCCATTCATTCACTGATTATCTATCGTGTTTATTCATTATGGGTCGCAGGTGAGTTGGAACCAATCCTAGGTGACATCAGGTGAGGGGCAGGGTTCACCCTGGGTAGGTCACCAATCAGTCACATATCGAACACAAAGAGAAAGACAGAGCCACACTCACACTCGCATTCACACCTCTGGGGGATTCAGTGTATCCAGTTGACTGAATCAGCATGTCTTTGGACTGTTGGAGGAAACCAGAGCACCCAGAGGAAACCCACACAGACCTGCACAAGTTTCAAACCCGGAACTTTCTTGATGTGAGGTTAGTGTTAACCACTACACCACCCTATGTGAAAAACTTTTTTTTTTTTAAATTTGAAAATCGCTGAATCATGTCGAAGAATCATGTGCACTACAAAAGGTTTGATTCTACAAACCACACAAATGTGTGAAACGGCATGTGGAGTGTTTCAAACCCACATGTACAAATTTCACACGTGAAGATTCTATGACTTTAACAGAGGGTTTAGGAGAGAATTAAAGGTTCTTCGCTTGCAAAAAGAGATTGTTCATGCAGCCCAAACTGGACAAGCTGAATTTCAAGCGAGTGTGTGTACATGGCACGAATTAAACCTGAAATTATAGGAAGTGAAAGTCTGTAATAATGGAACATAGAATATGAGGCATGTCCTAATGTGTGTGAAATAATGTGTGTTTCCTAATGGAGGGTGGAGAACCATTTCCTGTCTTCCCACAGCCAAAAAGGAAGCAGACCACACACACGCACGGTTTCAGAATTCACTGAGACAATACACTTTATTTTACACGACAGCAAGTCCGTACTGTTTCATAAGTAATTGTAAGTCATTTCTTGTACACATATTTTGTTCATTCATTTATTCCTTCATTTGTTTTCTGCTTCATCTCAGGGTCCAGAAAAAGATTCAAATCGGAAATTTGCACACGTGTCAGCAGATACGTCATGTTTTGCTTTGCTTTTTTCATGCTTCATGCAATTTTCGCACATAGTCGTCCACGTGGTTTTATTTTGACGTGATTTCTTACATCATTCATTCAGATTTTTTTCCTCATGGATTCATTTCTTTCCATAATTCAGAGATTCCCAAAATTCCAGATTCATAACTCAACATTTAAACGTTTCATAACTGTAACGTTTAAACATTTTATTTAGTCGGTGGTGTGTACTGTAGATTACCGGTACGTGTAGTGTAAATGACTGAAAATCAGTGGAATATTCCTTGTAGTGATTGATTTATCAGTCGTGTATGAAGTGTTGTGTTGTTAAGAAAATAATAAGGAAGGAAAACCATCCACGACACACCAAAGGTGGTGTGATCCGGCCTGACGCTTTGACACTTGATTTTGCTTGCATGTTTAAGCAGCAGTAATGCAAGAGCCAGTATTATTTACACATTGTTTATTCCAGAAAATTTAAAAGCAACAGTGCGTCGAAAACAAAACATCCCAGTGTGTCAGATTTCCAAGAACTGTAAAATGTTTAGCATATAATTATATTATAGCAAATGTTGAACATACTGACAAACTCCATCTTGCTTAAAACTTTACGCTGTCATCATGACTGTTGTCACGAACTGCATCTCAAATCGGAAACTATGACTTTACTTTCAAATTATTTACTAACCCAGAAGGCTGCTACGCAAAACAGAGCTTTTGGTAGGTTTCAAGGCGACATGAGAGTTTTTTAAAATTCAAACAAAGAATAACTGTTAATGGAAAAACAAACATTCAGCATTCAGTATCGGTGTAGAAAAGTACAATAAAAAAAATACACAATTCAAGACAGAAATGCTAGTTTGTTTAGGAAGTGGATGGACAGGGAAATTGGGGAGCATGTCAGGAGAGTGAGAAAAGACTAAAATACAAGCACATGGCGTATCTGAATGTGTCTCCTTGTAACTTGTCAAAATATGAGCACACAAAATCCATAAACATTGAAAAAAATTTTTATAAAAATCATAACGTAAAAGGATATTCTAAGATTGTCTTGCAACCGCATCCATCCACCCATTATCTGTAGCTACTTTATCCTGTTCTACAGGGTCGCGGCAAGCTGGAGCCTATCCCAGCTGACTACGGGCGAAAGGCGGGGTACACCCTGGACAAGTCGCCAGGTCATCACAGGGCTGACACATAGACACAGACAACCATTCACACTCACATTCACACCTACGCTCAATTTAGAGTCACCAGTTAACCTAACCTGCATGTCTTTGGACTGTGGGGGAAACCGGAGCACCCGGAGGAAACCCACGCGGACACGGGGAGAACATGCAAACTCCGCACAGAAAGGCCCTCGTCAGTCACTGGGCTTGAACCCGGACCTTCTTGCTGTGAGGCGACAGTGCTAACCACTACACCACCATGCCGCCCCTTGCAACTGCATTTGTAAATCAAATCAAAATCAGTCAACCCTGTGTTTGGGAAGTCGTGCCGTCATCATTCGCTTGTGTCACAGTGCAATAAACATGACGTATTAGTTAATAGTGTGTGGTGCTAACAAATACTTCAAATATTAAGAATAAACACTTAAAACAGACGAGCAGCGAGAATAAAGTCAAACCTCAGAACTCAAATACTTTCGGGAAATTATGAAATTATCGAATTATGAAATACCAAAAAGGAAAAAAAAAAGTGCAGTGATATTCAAAGTGCCCGTGTGTGTGGGTTCTCCTTCACAAAACTTCACATTCACTTCCCAAAGTCACTTCCCTTTGACACAAAAATATACTGAACCTCATTATTACTGCATTCCACACCACTGACCAACTCGGGGACGTATTAAACTGTGTCCTGGCATCACTAAGAAATTGAACACTATCTGAACTTCTCTTCAGTTTGCTGTGAACTCTTTGCTCAAAACGCAGCAAAGTGGCCTTGCTTTCATCAATCACACAACAAGTTTTGTCTTGAATAAATGTTTTTAAAACAGGCTTCAAATTAAACACTTTACTCCCCATTCCTCACGTGCCCCTTCCTCCCTTTTCACCATCTGAAGCTTTTCAGTATTTGATACTAAATAGAAATAAATCTGAGAACATAGATAAGCAACATCTTTTTCCGAGCTGCATAAAGTACCCATACATGATCACACACACATGCACACACAAACACATATATATATATATATATATATATATATATATATATATATACACACACATTTTTTATATATATATATATATATATATATATATATATATATGGGGCGGCACGGTGGTGTAGTGGTTAGCGCTGTCGCCTCACAGCAAGAAGGTCCTGGGTTCGAGCCCCGGGGCCGGCGAGGGCCTTTCTGTGCGGAGTTTGCATGTTCTCCCCGTGTCCGCGTGGGTTTCCTCCGGGTGCTCCGGTTTCCCCCACAGTCCAAAGACATGCAGGTTAGGTTAACTGGTGACTCTAAATTGACCGTAGGTGTGAATGTGAGTGTGGATGGTTGTCTGTGTCTATGTGTCAGCCCTGTGATGACCTGGCGACTTGTCCAGGGTGTACCCCGCCTTTCGCCCGTAGTCAGCTGGGATAGGCTCCAGCTTGCCTGCGACCCTGTAGAAGGATAAAGCGGCTAGAGATAATGAGATGTGTGTGTGTGTGTGTGATATATATATATATATATATATATATATATATAAAATGTGTGTGTGTATATATATATATATATATATATATATATATATATATATATCCCCACAGGGCGTTTGGTTGAGAATAGAGGTGTGTCCCAGCATCTTACGGGATACAACAACAACAAAAAAGTCACATGAATGGGAGGTTTTTACATTCCTACAGATGCAAGAGAGAGAGGTCAGATATGAAACTCATCAAGAAAAATGATGAATAAACATGATGCATTTACAGCATTCAGTAACTCATCCTTAGTAACTGCCTGGTCAGGAATGTGGTGGTTTAAATTATGCTTTGAGTTTCTTTATATTTTGGGAAATAGAACCAGCTAAATTCATTAGAATAAATTTAAAACATCACAGGCAGGTACAAATAAAAATAACAGACAGACAATATTAGCAAACTAACAGGCTAATGGGCATAATATAAGAACACCTGATGACTTCTTGCCAAAAACAGATCCAAACCTCTTACAGTATAAATCCTTCTTAAATCTGGAGAACGAGTCTCAAACTAATACTTTGATCAGAAGCATTCCGAAAGGAATAAAGTTTTTTAAAAATCTCTTCCCCAGTTCTGCTCCCAGAACACCTTTTGAGTAAAAAATGTAAACAAACGTGTTACTGAGTCTCATCTCATCTCATTATCTGTAGCCGCTTTATCCTTCTACAGGGTCGCAGGCAAGCTGGAGCCTATCCCAGCTGACTACAGGCGAAAGGCGGGGTACACCCTGGACAAGTCGCCAGGTCATCACAGGGCTGACACATAGACACAGACAACCATTCACACTCACATTCACACCTACGGTCAATTTAGAGTCACCAGTTAACCTAACCTGCATGTCTTTGGACTGTGGGGGAAACCGGAGCACCCGGAGGAAACCCACGTGGACACGGGGAGAACATGCAAACTCCACACAGAAAGGCCCTCGCCGGCCACAGGGCTCGAACCCAGAACCTTCTTGCTGTGAGGCGACAGAGCTAACCACTACACCACCATGCCGCCCTGTTACTGAGTCATCGCAGAAAATAAAAACATGATGTTCCTGAGCATCCATGAGTCAACCTGATGATCCTGTAACACCACTTCACAGTAATTCACAACCGTGGCTGGAATTCAGAAGAAATTTCGAACATGCATGTCACACAAAAGCTCAGATCTGTCCTAAGCCATCACGCCTTGAAAGCCCTACAGATAAAGATCTGTCTGTAAATATCTGATATGAGATCATGGGAGCAGCCTCTCTCCTTCAGCAAGGCCATGCGTTTGATATAGATCTCAGATGAAAGCAAAATAGATGTTGCTAGCAAGCTAAATTTAGCATGTTAGCTAAAAGACAATATTGTTTTAAAGGACGGAGGTTTTGCTCTTACATCAGTAATTGTGGCAATCACAAGTTTCCTTGACAAGTTATTTTGTTCTCTGAATAAAAATAAATACTTTTTTTAGTTTGGGCAAAACTAATATTCACTACGTTTATATGCACAAAATATTCCATTTGCTGCCCTTATTTCAAAAAAGAAAGTATTCCTACGAAGCTGTTTACACTGTTAATAAAAATAAATATTCCACAGAGCTGACTGAAAAAAGGTAAGAGGCCGTGTTAGCAAACAGCCTTAAAAACCATACAAAATTGAGACGCAAATATTCAGAAGGTGCAGTATTGAATACATGTCCAAAGAATGCTCCTAAAACCCAAATAATATCAGCATATCCCACATATCTTCATCGGAAAATGCTAGATTCAGAATAAGGCCCAATTCAGAATATCCAAAAGGAATATGCTGTTTGCATGACCCATATCAAACTCTGAATACTGTCAAATTTGGAATAATAGTGGAGCTCCTTGCATACACAAAGTGCGCATGCGGCAGAGATTCAAAAAGCAGACAAAGTCAGAGTCGAGAATCAGACAGACAGGATATCAGAGGGAATACAATACTCACAGTCCAAAAACACAAACAGGGTCAAAACCACAAAAGTGACACAAAATACAAGGCTTTCGCAAAGTCTGTGTGTTACTCAGAGTCTTTATATACTGTATATGCACTGTGATTGCACTCTAATCAGGAACAGGTGCATGGTCATTAGTCCTAATGGCAATGCATGCACTTTGCAATCTGCGGCCACATGTTCCCGAGCTAAAGACTGATATTGGATGGTAACTATACAAAACTGATGTAAAGTGAAAGCGCTGGTTCACTGCTGTCCACCAGGCACCCAGCAGAGTCACACCATAATAAATGTGGTGGTGTTGTTTCTGGCACATGGCATGCAGTGTCAAAGAAAGGAACAAATGTGAATCGTAACTGCGATGCATCTCTCATTATCAGACACAGTCTCAGCATTTAAGTCTAGGCTGAAAACATATCTGTTTAGTCAAGCCTTTTGTTAATGGTGTTTATGAGGTAAAGGAGTAGATCTGGAGGGTCCTCAGACATAGAGTGTTTTGGTAAACTGGGATGTATGGATGCTGTCAGTCCCCACTCGCTTGCTCACTCGAGTTTGTTGACGGTGCAGTGGCTGGCTGCTTTATGTCCCGGGGCTCCCTCATGCCTGTGTTACCTTCTGGCTCTCCCCTTTTAGTTATGCTGTCATAGTTAGTTGCCGGAGTCCCTGCTTGTACTCGGTGCAATATGTATACTGTTCCTATTTATTCAGGTGACATTGGGCATACCTAACCACCTGTGTTTTCTTTCTCTTCCCCCCCCCCCTCCACCCCAAATCTGTCCCTCTGAGTTACATGGAGTCAACAGGAAATCTTTTGGTGGAGACGGTGGGGACCTCGACTGGCTATCGTAGCCTGCAGGGAATCGGCCGTCAGACGTTCTGTCGCATGTCCCAGACCCGGTGAAATGTAACTGAATTGTCTTGGCCAGGCCTAAGGGTCCCATCTGCATCTCATCATTGCTGAGGAGTGTGCTCCCATCACCCAATCAAGCATCCAGCCAGAGCAGGTCATGATATATTTTTTACCATATTAACATGCCATTGTGCGTCATGCCTGATGTAAAGACTCTCGTCTCTGCGAGCCTACCACACAGATTTAATACTTGTCATTTTTAGGGCATACCTAACAACGTGTTTTCTTTCTCTCCCCCCCCATCTGTCCCTCTGAGTTACATGTTGATCCTGGGATTGAGATGCTGGCCTCTTCTGCCCCTCGGACCTGCTTGATCCATCCTGGTGCCCTGTGTCTGGTCGGAGTTTTATCGCCCCACTCCTGTGAAGGATGGCCCCATGAGGACAGTTGAGGGTTATACCTGTTAAAACTGTTAATATTATAGTCAGGCTGTCTGTTGTTGCCCAAATGAGGATGGGTTCCCTTTTGAGTCTGGTTCCTCTCGAGGTTTCTTCCTCATGTCGTCTGAGGGAGTTTTTCCTTGCCACCGTCGCCACAGGCTTGCTCATTGGGGATAGATTAGGGATAAAATTAGCTCATGTTTTAAGTCGTTCAAATTCTGTAAAGCTGCTTTGCGACAATGTTTATTGTTAAAAGCGCTGTACAAATAAACTTGATTTGATTTGATTTGATTATTGGTCTCACTGTCACAACACAATGCAGTGATTTATTGAGGTGAAATACACAACACGACACAATTCGATGGTTCATTCATGGTGCTGTAATATTATTATTCTATCAGGTTGATTTTGGCAGCACGGTGGTGTAGTGGTTAGCGCTGTCGCCTCACAACAAGAAGGTCCGGGTTCGAGCCCCGTGGCCGGCAAGGGCCTTTCTGTGTGGAGTTTGCATGTTCTCCCCGTGTCCGCGTGGGTTTCCTCCGGGTGCTCCGGTTTCCCCCACAGTCCAAAGACATGCAGGTTAGGTTAACTGGTGACTCTAAATTGACCGTAGGTGTGAATGTGAGTGTGAATGGTTGTCTGTGTCTATGTGTCAGCCCTGTGATGACCTGGCGACTTGTCCAGGGTGTACCCCGCCTTTCGCCCGTAGTCAGCTGGGATAGGCTCCAGCTTGCCTGCGACCCTGTAGAACAGGATAAAGAGGCTACAGATAATGAGATGAGATGAGACTTCCTCCACTGTAAGTGCAATGTTCAAAAATAAAATATCTTACTCAGGAAAAATGTCTCTTCAGAACCATTATAAGTCGACAGTGAGACAAAGTTGTACTCGTTCCTCTGACAGGAAACAGAAAAGGTAAAAAAAACATTTTCTCATCTCATTAAAATCGAGACAAATTACGACTCTTATCAAACTCTTTCAGTTTCAGATATAAAATATATACAGTGTGAAAAGTTTTCATGCCTTTAGGAGGAAATGAAAAATATACATTTATTTTTTTAAGTGAGAACGTTTAACATCTCAGATTTGATGGATGCTCCACAATCAGGAAACTGATTCAGCAAAAAATTGGAGTGCAAGAATCTACATACCCTCAGGACAAAATAAAAAAAAAAAAAGACATTTATTTCTGCAAGAAGACATTTAGTGTCTTCGGTTTGATAGATCTTTTTTTATTATCAGAAAGACCATCAGAAATCTTGTTGCAAGACTTGTCCACTTGTCTTTTTTTTACCCTTTCTTACATTTTGTGTGTGTATAGACCGTAAGTAAAAGAAACAGATGTAGAATTTCGCCAAGGATGCAAATGTTTCATGCTCCTGTTCCACTTTTCCAGTTGATCATTTGAAGTATTTTTTAAAAACCTCTGCTAATAGTATAATTTCACAAATATCGCAGAAATTGTGTTATCAGCATTACTGCTATGCCATGACAGAAATGATCCCCTGCCTTATCTATAACATGGCTGTTCAGCTTCAGTACCTTTCCTTATAAGGCAACATATAAAATACACATCATTTCAACATAAGTGGAAATTTTATATATGAACCCATTTGCTAATGACAAGCAAATCCAAACTCATAAACCAAGAACAGTGTCCTACAGCCAGAACTTTACAACATATTCTCATCGACACTGATCTGCCATCACATTAAACCCACTGACAGGTGAAGTGAAATAACGTTTATTATCTCATCACAGTGGCACCTGTCAAGGGGTGGGATATATTAGGCAGCAAGAGAACAGTCAGTTCTTGAAGTTGATGTGTTGGAAGCAGGGAAAATGGGCAAACGTAAGGATCTGAGTGACTTTCACAAAGGCCAAATTGTTATGACTGCGACCCAGATTATAGATGACTGGGTCTGAGCATCTCTAAAATGGCACATCTTGAGGGGTGTTCCTGGTATGCAGTGGTTATTACCGAACAAAAGTGGTCCAAGGAAGGACAACCGGTGAACCGGCAACAGGGTCAGGGGTGTCGAAGGCTCATTGACTCGCATGGGGCATGAAGGCTAGCGCATATGGTCCAATCCCACAGAAGAGCTACTGGAGCACAAACTGCTGAAAAAGAGAATACTGGCTCAGACAGACAGACAGACAGACAGACAGACAGATAGATAGATAGATAGATAGATAGATAGATAGATAGATAGATAGATAGATAGATAGATAGATAGATAGACAAAGACAGACAGACAGACAGACAGACAGACAGACAGACAGATAGATAGATAGATAGATAGATAGATAGATAGATAGATAGATAGATAAACAAAGAGACAGACAGATAGATAGATAGATAGATAGATAGATAGATAGATAGATAGATAGATAGATAGAGAAACAGACAGACAGACAGGTAACTCAATAGATAGATAGATAGATAGATAGATAGATAGATAGATAGACAGACAGACAGACAGACAGACAGACAGACAGACAGATAGATAAACAAAGAGATAGATAGATAGATAGATAGATAGATAGATAGATAGATAGGAGACAGACAGACAGACAGACAGACAGACAGACAGACAGATAGATAGATAGATAGATAGATAGATAGATAGATAGATAGATAGATAGATAGATAGATAGATAGGAGACAGACAGACAGACAGACAGACAGATAGATAGATAGATAGATAGATAGATAGATAGATAGATAGATAGATAAACAAAGACAGATAGATAGATAGATAGATAGATAGATAGATAGATAGATAGATAGATAGATAGATAGATAGATAGATAGAGAAACAGACAGACAGATAGACAGGTAACTCAAGAGATAGATAGATAGATAGATAGATAGATAGATAGATAGATAGATAGATAGACTCAATAGATAGACAGACAGACAGACAGACAGATAGATAAACAAAGAGATAGATAGATAGATAGATAGATAGATAGATAGATAGATAGATAGATAGATAGGAGACAGACAGACAGACAGACAGATAGATAGATAGATAGATAGATAGATAGATAGATAGATAGATAGATAGATAGATAGGAGACAGACAGACAGACAGACAGACAGACAGACAGACAGATAGATAGATAGATAGATAGATAGATAGATAGATAGATAGATAGATAGATAGGAGACAGACAGACAGACAGACAGACAGACAGACAGACAGACAGATAGATAGATAGATAGATAGATAGATAGATAGATAGATAGATAGAGAAACAGACAGACAGACAGGTAACTCAATAGATAGATAGATAGATAGATAGATAGACAGACAGACAGACAGACAGACAGATAGATAAACAAAGAGATAGATAGATAGATAGATAGATAGATAGATAGATAGATAGATAGATAGATAGATAGATAGATAGGAGACAGACAGACAGACAGACAGACAGACAGATAGATAGATAGATAGATAGATAGATAGATAGATAGATAGATAGATAGATAGGAGACAGACAGACAGACAGACAGACAGATAGATAGATAGATAGATAGATAGATAGATAGATAGATAGATAGATAGATAGATAGATAGATAAACAAAGACAGATAGATAGATAGATAGATAGATAGATAGATAGATAGATAGATAGATAGATAGATAGATAGATAGAGAAACAGACAGACAGATAGACAGGTAACTCAATAGATAGATAGATAGATAGATAGATAGATAGATAGATAGATAGATAGACTCAATAGATAGACAGACAGACAGACAGACAGATAGATAAACAAAGAGATAGATAGATAGATAGATAGATAGATAGATAGATAGATAGATAGATAGATAGGAGACAGACAGACAGACAGACAGACAGACAGATAGATAGATAGATAGATAGATAGATAGATAGATAGATAGATAGATAGATAGATAGATAGGAGACAGACAGACAGACAGACAGACAGACAGACAGACAGATAGATAGATAGATAGATAGATAGATAGATAGATAGATAGAGAAACAGACAGACAGATAGACAGGTAACTCAATAGATAGATAGATAGATAGATAGATAGATAGATAGATAGATAGATAGATAGATAGATAGATAGATAGATAGATAGGAGACAGACATAGATAGATAGATAGATAGATAGATAGATAGATAGATAGATAGATAGATAGATAGATAGATAGATAGATAGATAGACTCAATAGATAGACAGACAGACAGACAGACAGACAGACAGACAGATAGATAAACAAAGAGATAGATAGATAGATAGATAGATAGATAGATAGATAGATAGATAGATAGATAGATAGGAGACAGACAGACAGACAGATAGATAGATAGATAGATAGATAGATAGATAGATAGATAGATAGGAGACAGACAGACAGACAGACAGACAGACAGACAGATAGATAGATAGATAGATAGATAGATAGATAGATAGATAGATAGATAGATAGGAGACAGACAGACAGACAGACAGACAGATAGATAGATAGATAGATAGATAGATAGATAGATAGATAGATAGATAGATAGATAGATAGGAGACAGACAGACAGACAGACAGACAGATAGATAGATAGATAGATAGATAGATAGATAGATAGATAGATAGATAGATAGATAGATAGATAGATAGGAGACAGACAGACAGACAGACAGACAGACAGACAGACAGATAGATAGATAGATAGATAGATAGATAGATAGATAGATAGATAGATAGATAGATAAACAAAGACAGATAGATAGATAGATAGATAGATAGATAGATAGATAGATAGATAGATAGATAGATAGATAGATAGACTCAATAGATAGACAGACAGACAGACAGACAGATAGATAAACAAAGAGATAGATAGATAGATAGATAGATAGATAGATAGATAGATAGATAGATAGATAGATAGATAGATAGATAGGAGACAGACAGACAGACAGACAGACAGACAGACAGATAGATAGATAGATAGATAGATAGATAGATAGATAGATAGATAGATAGATAGATAGATAGGAGACAGACAGACAGACAGACAGACAGACAGACAGACAGACAGATAGATAGATAGATAGATAGATAGATAGATAGATAGATAGATAAACAAAGACAGATAGATAGATAGATAGATAGATAGATAGATAGATAGATAGATAGACTCAATAGATAGACAGACAGACAGACAGACAGATAGATAAACAAAGAGATAGATAGATAGATAGATAGATAGATAGATAGATAGATAGATAGATAGATAGATAGGAGACAGACAGACAGACAGACAGACAGACAGATAGATAGATAGATAGATAGATAGATAGATAGATAGATAGATAGATAGATAGATAGATAGGAGACAGACAGACAGACAGACAGACAGACAGACAGACAGACAGACAGATAGATAGATAGATAGATAGATAGATAGATAGATAGATAGGAGACAGACAGACAGACAGACAGATAGATAGATAGATAGATAGATAGATAGATAGATAGATAGATAGATAGATAGAGAAACAGACAGACAGATAGACAGGTAACTCAATAGATAGATAGATAGATAGATAGATAGATAGATAGATAGATAGATAGATAGATAGATAGATAGATAAACAAAGACAGATAGATAGATAGATAGATAGATAGATAGATAGATAGATAGATAGATAGATAGATAGATAGAGAAACAGACAGACAGATAGACAGGTAACTCAATAGATAGATAGATAGATAGATAGATAGATAGATAGATAGATAGATAGATAGATAGATAGATAGACTCAATAGATAGACAGACAGACAGACAGACAGATAGATAAACAAAGAGATAGATAGATAGATAGATAGATAGATAGATAGATAGATAGATAGATAGATAGATAGGAGACAGACAGACAGACAGACAGACAGACAGACAGATAGATAGATAGATAGATAGATAGATAGATAGATAGATAGATAGA